>NC_029789.2:135065445-135065769 GCF_000816755.2 Arachis ipaensis
TTCCCCTACTTCTCTCTTCTTCTTCCTCCGCGTGTGGGTTCCATGTCTGTGTGAGTGTGTTGTGCGTTGAGTGTGTGTGAGATAAGTGTCATGAGTGAGGGTGGGGTGAGGGAATGAGAGTGATGGCGTGTGTGTAGTGAGGGGATGAGTGGGTGTGGTATGTTAGGGTTTAGGTTAGTGAGTGTAAATTAGGGTTTGTTTTGGGACTTTGGGGTTAAGGTAGCGTAGTAATTTTAATAAAAATAAAATGGTAAGGTAATAATTTAAAACTAAATTAAATACAAAATAATTATTTTTGAAATATCATTTAATTATCAATTTGTA
>NC_029789.2:135065820-135071972 GCF_000816755.2 Arachis ipaensis
TAAAATTTATGAATTCAAAATAATTTTGAACTCAAAGTATCATCAATTTGACTTAAATATTTTTAGTAAAATAATTTCTTGAATATAAAATCTTAAACAAATATAATAAATCATAAATAATTTATTATTTAAGTTCTAAAAATTCAGAGTCTTACATATCAAATTAATATAGTTTAGCCCGATTTATTTTACATTAAAATCGAATTCGAATCTTTAAAATAGATCAAATACAGAGGAGCCACCTCACTCTGACGGTGACTTAGTAATAAAAATCAGAAAACTATTGAATTTTAATTGGGAGATTCAATTCAATTTTATTAAAAAGAGAAGTTAATGTTGTGGCTAATCTGATAGCAAAAGGACAAGCGTGGAACGGGACAGAATTTACCGAATAGTTGGACCCTTGATCGGAGTTACGATGCTCTCCGCCATAACCTTGTTGTGCTATCTTGTTGCTAAGTGTCTTTTTTTTTTCCCCTGAGATAGCATTATTTGTTCTAACTTTTTCTTAAACATAAAAAAATAGATCAAATAAAATATCAAAATCAAGTCCAGTTCTAAGTGTATGTTTGGTTTAGGTTCAAAAGGATGAACGCACGTTCAAATGTCTCGAACATTGAATCAAACTTGGTTGGATATGATTTTTATTCTCAAATGTACATTTACTTGAAGCAATATTTTGTAACTTTTGCTTTCAATTCTTACCGTTAAGAATTGATTGCAAAATTTATTCTCTCAACTACTCTGCTTCATATTCTATTTTCTTTCTTTTTCTATATACATAGTTATCTTTATTTTATTTTTCTATTATCCTTCTTTTCCTTCTTACTTCATCTTTTTTACATGTAAGATCATCTTCATTTTATTCAACTATCCTTTTTATCCTTATTTTTCTCATCTTCAATAATCGAGGTAAATTTCTTTCTTCTGTCATAATTTTGTTTATTAAATAATTTTTGTATTGAAAAAATCGTTTTTTTTTGTTTTAAAATTAGTCAAATACTAGTTCACTCCAAATTAAAAAATAAAGATAAATTCTACCTTGTACCACTCATCAAGAAAAATATATATTTGAGTTAAGATAAAATATTACGATAGACTTCAAGAAAATTATGTATTTAACCTAAAATGAAATTTGTTGATATGTTTTGACTTGTTCTAAAGGTTGTCTGCTCAGCTCTGATTCAACATGCCAATTTACAAGTTTTGTTATGTATTAGAATATCTTCACAAGCTTGTCAAAGCCATTTCTTTTTGTTAGGAATATGACCAATTTGTCTACTATGTCATACATGCTTTCGGAAAAATAATGGTGGCACACACACATACTGGTAATGGAATTTATCCAGAGCATTAGGGCTCCATTATGTGGTGTCCTATTTTAGTTACTAAAATAGTTCAATGTATTATACTATTTTTAATTTAATTTTATTTTATTGACCTTTCTAATCTTTTATGGGTATAGTGGTTTTATACTTATTTATTTAAGTGATTGTAGTGTAATGAGTTTAGTTTTTTCATTCTTGTAAGTAGAATAATAAGTAATAGAAGAAAAAGGATTATGGACACTGAACCTCAAAAGCTAAAGACTGCATAGGATCTGGATACGACTTACCACTTTATTTAAGTATGCTTTGGTCAAAGTAAAGAACGTCATGGAACCACTCTTACAAAACAAGGTTGAAAAAATGTTATACTTCAATTCAAGCAGAGGAGTGAAAGATAATATGATAAAAGACAAATGGGATAACCTTAAAAAGGAATGGATTGCATGGTGCAAACTATTTGAGAAAGAGACAGGTTTAAGATGGGACGATAATGTTAAGTATACTGTTGATGCACCAAAAGACTGATGAGATAAAAAGATATTGGTATATAATATAAGAAAATAATTCAAAATTTTAATTAATGGTATTGCTTATTGCATTGACTTAATCAATTTTATATATGCAAGAAAATCCACAATATGAAAAATGGAGGCATAAAAGACTTCCATATTTCCATATGCTCATCATGAATTAACTGTCTTGTTCAAAGGTGTTGTAGCTACTGAAAACTATTTATGGATACCCTCATTGTATTATTTAATGAAATACATAAAGATGATGATAGGTACCACCTAAGCTTTGAAAGTGATTTTCTAAATTTAGAAGAAGGTTTAGGAGATAGTGAGAAAGTGTAGGCTATATAATGTTTAAGATAATATTTTATATAATAATATGTTTTAATTTAAAATAATAATATTAAAAGTTTAATCTAATCTTTATCTTTTTAGTAATTTTACATTTAAAAATAATTCTTGAATTCAATTCCAATTTACAAAAGCTAAACTAAATATACACTAATTAAATTTGGTTTGACCCTGTAACATAGAGTGGTAAGTGCTTGGTGAAAGAGAGAAATATGATTGCAATAATGTAAAATTAAAAGAGGTAGAATGAGCAATTAAGCCGTCATTCATTCTAACTTAAGTATATTCTCTAAATTACTCCACTAACCATAGGCATGCTAGTAATTTAGTAGCACTAGGTGGCTTAATCAACATAATTAGTAAAAGAAAATATTATTAAATCACACATCAATTTTATCAAAATATTTAATTTTAAAGAAATATAGACGTTAAAGTTTTGGGAGATACTTTTTCCATTATAGACTTTTCCTTGTCTTGGTGAAGTATTTGATGACCATGTATGCTATGCTTTTACTACGGTATGGATTACCCTGTCTGATATAATCGTGGCTCGAAAGTGTATAGGTTTCATTAGGTCTAGGACCGGGTTTGGATCTAATAAATAGGCCCAGTATATATTTCGGGTCGGATCTGAGTCACATCAAATCCAGTTTCACCCGACCCATGCACACTCCTATTTTTAGAGATAAGTATTGTTTTGGTCCCTAAAGTTTAGGATCGAAATCGAAATCGTCCCTCATATAATTTTTTATTTAGAATCATCATAAACGTTTTATTTCGTATTAAAATCGTCCTTTTAACTTTTTATAGACAAAAATACCCTCCACCAATACCTTTACTACCACCATCAGCATCTTTACCACCACCAAATACACCGAATCAGATTCAATAACACCAAATCAGATTAAACAACATCAAATTCAACAACAAAATCATCACACAATAATAATAAAATCAGAAAATAACAAATCAAAATTAGAATTAGAAGCAAAGACAGAAGCAGAAGTAGAAGAAGCAAAAGAAGACAAAGAAGTCGAAGAAGCAGAAGTTCAAGCAGAAGCTCAAGCAGAAGCAGAAAAGAGAGGGGGAAGAAGGGGTGACGGCAAGCCAATGACCAAGAAGGGAGGAGTCGCCATCGTCTCACACGCGTCGCCGTCGTCGTCGCCGTCGCCATCGTGTTGCAATTTAGTAATAAAATTAAAAATTTTATTAAAAATGACGATTTTAATTTGAAATAAAACGTTTAGAACGATTCTAAATAAAAAATTATGTGAAGGATAATTTTGATTCCGATCCTAAATTTTAGAGATCAAAATAATACTTATCCCTTATTTTTATTTTCAGTATTTCTATTTTTTGGATTTCATAAAAAAAAAATAAAAACAATAAAATTATTATCTTCTATTTTTTATTTTTATCTCCTATTTTTATTTTTCCTTCAAAATTTTCAAAACACGCTAAAATAAATAAAAAAATAAAAACGCAAATTAAACGCACTATTATTTTTCCTTTTCCAAGGTAAGTGTAGGACACAATGCAAAATCGTTGACCAAAAAAAGGACACAATGTCATGTCTACAGTCTATTATTAAACAATTCTTATGTTTGTACATCGAATTTTGNATCACTAGTACAAACCCCTAAAATTTATAAACCGAAGTATTGGACCTCGGGTCGTTCTCCCTAGGAATTGTAATGAAGTGGTTTGTTATTGGTTGTGAGTTATTTTGGGGTTTTAATAAGAAACATGAAAAATAAATGGCAAGAAAGTAAACTAAGGCCTAAAAAGGTCTTGGCAAGGGTTGGTGGTCAAAGATCTCTATCCTAATCACTAACCACAATATGAGAATTGGCAAGGATTAATCTCATTAAATCATCCTCTAACTAGTAGTAAAAGAAAGTCAAATGAGCTATATCAATCCTAGTCCATAGGTCCTAACTCTCCACTAATTCAATTAGTGAGAACTAGAGTCAATGGATCCCAATCATCAATTACTTGGACATTAATAACTCAAGAGTTCCTAAGTTACCTTTCCAAGCCAAGAACATAAAGCTCTACTCTAAAATCCAACCAAGCATTTCATCAAACACTTGGAAGACATAAAAGGAAAGCATAGTAAAATTGCAAGAAAAGTAAATCTACACTACTCAATTTACAAGGAATTAAACAACAACAAATCAAATGAACACAATTATTATGATTTACCTTGAATTGAATTGAAAGAGAAAGGAAGGAACAAAAGTAGATCTATAACAAAATATAAGAACAACATAAAGGAAATTATAACAAAAGAATAGAAGAAGAATGAATGTAACAACAAAGAATTGAGAGGTAGAAGGAGATGAAAGCATGAATTAAAATCTAGATCTAAGAACTAAACATAATCCTAATCCCAATCCTAGAGAGAAGTGAGAGCTTCTCTCTCTAGAAACTAACTCTAACTACTAAACTAAGCTAAACTAAACTAATGGTCAAAAGTAAGTAAAAGTATGTTGATTCCCCTTCAATCCTTGGCTTAAATAGCATCAGAAATGAGTTGGATTGGGCCCACAAGGCTTCTAAAATCGCTGACCACGTTTGCATTAAGTGGGTCATGTGCCACCATCGGCACGTCCGCGTACCGTGCGCGTGCGCGCCCCTATGCGCGATGCAACTATGGCAAATCTTGTATCGTTTCGAAGCCCCGGATGTTAGCTTTCCAACCCAACTGAAACCGCATCAATTGGACCTCTGTAGCTCAAGTTATGGTCGTTTAAGTGCAAAGAGGTCGGCTTGACAGCTTTCCGGTTCTTTCATTTCTTCATGAGTTCTCCAACTTGTCATGCTTTCTTTCTTCATTCCCTTGATCCAATCTTTGCCTCCTAAACCTTAAATCACTTAACAAACATATCAAGGCATCTAATAGAATCAAGGTGAATTAAATTTAGCTATTTTGAGTCCTAAAAAGCATGTTTTCACATTCAAGCACAATTAAAGGAGAATATACAAAACCATGCTATTTCTTGAATAAATATGGGTAAAAGGTGATAAAATCCCCAAAAATCAATACAAGATAAACCCTACAAATGGGGTTTATCAGTACCTCATTATTGTTATTGACAAAATGGTCCTTAAAAGATTTTAAAATTTGACAAGCGTACCCACGAGTTCACCGGAGCACATTTCCGGCAAGCACAGTGCTGACATGGTCACTGCGTTTTGATGACATGGCAAATACCCTTCCCCACCCTAATTCTTCTCCTTCTCCTTCCCCCTCCCCAACGCACTCCCCCCTTCCCCTTCCTGAATGCATTCTCCCTCCTCCCCAACCCTAATCCTTCCCTCCCCCTCCCTAATCCTAATCCCCCATCTCCAACGCACTTCCCCCCTCCTCAATCCAAAATCCCCCTTTCTGAACCCTAATCCCCTTCCCTTATCCCTTTTAATAAATTCATCAATTTCCGCTAACCTTTCAAAATGATTTGCAGATTTCATTTAGCATTTCAGATTAAAACCATATATATTGAATAATTTTGTGATTTGGCATTTCACATTCCAAAATCAAACACTTTTTTCTCATGCAATTCTCAACGATGTTAACAATTCAATCAAGGAGAAAATCACACGATTTAGCAGAAGGAAGAAGAAGGAATGGTGAATGCAAGATGATTTTAACAATTTTTTTTAAAAAGAACAAAACCAGCAAATTCGCGAGAAGGAGAGAAGAGAATCTGAAGCAGGACGGCGAATGAAGCGGTTCCGAATGGCAAGGGAGGAGGCAGTGTAAAGAGTGACGGGAACCACGGGAGGGAGCTACTTGCGAGAGAGGAAGCAGTGCCAGAAGTGAGACCTCGTCTTCGATACACGGAAGAATGCGAAAGGGAACGGGGGCTAGTAGCAAGCACATACAAGTAGTGAAGGCGACAGCAGTGAAGACGAAGGGGAGAGAGAGTTGAGAGTGTGAGACACTGTGTTGGGAAGG
>NC_029789.2:135093929-135098990 GCF_000816755.2 Arachis ipaensis
CGAAGGGGAGAGAGAGTTGAGAGTGTGAGACACTGTGTTGGGAAGGGGATTAGAATTCAAAGGGGTAAAGGAAGGGGATTAGGGTTCAGAAAGGGGGATTTTGGATTGAGGAGGGGGAAGTGCGTTGGAGATGGAGGATTAGGATTAGGGAGGGAGAGGGAAAGATTAGGGTTGGGAAGGGGGAGAATGCATTCATGAAGGGGAAGGGGGGAGTGCGTTGGGGAGGGGGAAGGAGAAGGAGAAGAATTAGGGTGGGGAAGGGTATTTGCCATGTCATCAAAACGCAGTGGCCATGTCAGCACTGTGCTTGCCGGAAATGTGCTCCGGTGAACTCGTGGGTACGCTTGTCAAATTTTAAAATCTTTTAAGGACAATTTTGTCAATAACAATAGTGAGGTACCAAAATGTCAGCGTTTGAATCTTTCGAGTATTGATTTGGTCATTACCTCTAGTTTTATCTGAGCCGGATTATAGCCAATGGATCACATCCCCAAGCTTGACCTATTGTATTTTTGTGGTGATACGACGGGTTGAATTTATGAGTTTTTGTGGTGTTATAAATCGGAATGATAAGTATAGCTCGGAATAGTGATTGTAATCATAGTTCAGAATGGTGATAGTAATAGTAGTAGCTCCCAAGCTCAACTTGTTGTAAGTTGAAAAATGATAGTCATGCTTGAAATTTGGTGTAGATGAATAGTAAAGTAAAATAAATTTGAGAATGATTAGGAATAATGGTTAAATAATGAGGATAAACCCCTAAGTTTAATCTGATGGCATGGAGGATAAAATATTTCTTTGAAAAAGATTCTTGGTATGCATCGGCTGATTTCGACTTATAGATGCAAATTTGTTTGGAGTTATTATTCCGACGTATAAGTGTCGGGTTGTTTGGGTTGAATCAAACTTTATAGATGAAAATATGATTGGATTTGTTCCGACATATAACTGTCGGGTTGTTTGGATTTGGTTTTGTTGGTAACTGTGCTTTTGATGAACTGATACCCAACATTCTTAGGTGAACTCATTTCCTTTATATATGTGATGTTTTTGCTTCGACATGTCTATAGATTTATGTCAATAAGTAATTATACAAGATAGGCTAAGTGATACGTATGCTCTTGAAATTGTAAGATTGAATAGGTATGACTAGTAGTAATCAATGAGAATCGTTGTTGATAGATCAAATGGATATCGTTGGTTGTTGTTGAGTTGTGTGGAAAATTGGTGAACCGATGTAACAGACCGGGGCATAGCATATACGGTGCCGATATTTGGAGTTGTGCCAACTTATAAATAGGTTTGCTTGAAATTATTCTGACTCATAGGTGTCAGGTTGTTTGAAATGAGTCCGACTTATAGATGTCAGTTTGTTTGAATTGATAGATAGTTTAGTAGCTTTGAAAATCGAAGTATAACTCGGTTTTGATTAGTTGATTAAGCCACTTGTTGCGGTTTGAATATTGTTACTAATTGATTACTGGGTCAATAGCTGATTTTAGATATTTGTTTGTGGATAGTATCTTCAGACAATAGAGGAGTAAAAGTCGTGATTTGCTTGAAAACCAAATTATAATTCAGTAAGGAGAGCTGAATTTGAATAATGGATTTGGATATCCTTTTAAATAATAAGTTTCAGCAGTTGACTCAATGTCAATGGATTTGTAATTTGCTTTTGGAATTTAACCATCCAAATTGTAAATTTTTTTTGGTATGGAAAGAATTGGTGAAATATAAATTGGTAACGAGCTTTATGGGGGGAGTTATATATCTCAGTCAGAGATTCGTATATGATTCTAAAGATTCATGGCGGAGTAGTTTATGTTTATCGTGTATGATATGACTTATAGATCAATTAGGAATGTTGAAAATGATAGGGAAAATAAAAGGTAAAAGAGTAAAGATATTTTATTAATGAAAACATAACACATTACCGTATTGTCGTCTTATAAACTAGGTTGTGATACACCTGTTAGGCTAGTCTTTGTATATTGATTTTGGTGTCGAGTGGTCGTTAGAAAATGCAAATTGTCCGAGTTAAAATCCGCATGGCAATACTGATGTTGCAGTTGTTTTGGTGAGATGATCCATAGCACTGTTTGACCTTTTTTTTATCGACGTGATTGTATTATCCTGTATATAAGACTTCGACGCAGAAATGTATAATAGAAAAATTAGTACCAGATATATTTAAAGAAGGTCAATCAATAATGAAATACAGATTGATAATATACAACTAAATATAGCGTGTTCAAGGTAGGTATATAAAATGTTAAAATACAATAAGGTAAAATGGATCAAGTATATAGGTTAGTGTATACTTTATAAAAGGCTGTGTCATATTGAAGATTAAAATAAAAGAATTATATAAGCAGGATAGGTTATGCTTATGAATTGTTTCACCGTAATATAGGACTTGTCAATTTTATGTGTTGAGGTTATTCGCTTCTCAATTGTCATTCAATTTAATTTTTAGGTTTTTTTTTCTTTTTGTATTGTAAATTCAGTTTTAAATTCGTCGGTTAAAACTAAAATTGAATCCCTTTATTACGGGAGCAAAATAATTGAAGAAAATGAAAGAAAAAGACTTGAATAAAATAGCATGAATTAAATACTGAGAAATTAAAGCGTGGTTTCAAAAGCAAAATAATAATTATAGCAATGGCAATGTAAACACTAACGGGAAAAATTTGTTGTAAGTTGGCTTAGATTCATATATGATTCACCTCTTGGTTATGTATCAGAAATAATAAAATCAATTTATTTGATCAAATACTTGCATAATTATGCTAATTCAAAATTTTTAAGGAAAACATGGGAACTGAAAATGCAAATATGTAGTTAAAATTGTGTACCGTTAGATAATATTACCAGAGCATTGGTAGAATTTGTTTCTTCTATTGATGAGTTTGGAGTGACTATTACCACAGTTATTATTTCCAAGGTGTGGCCATCACCACTGTCACTATTAATGATTTCTTGATCATTAATAGTTTGGCTATAGTAGGGAGTTAAGGAGGTGAATTATTTGCTTTTTTGCTAATGATTAAAGGTAGGGTGAATAATTGATTCAAAGGTATAGTTCATTTTTCTGATGCTCGGACTCGCTGGAGAGAAACAACGGTGTGCACCTACAAAGGCGCTCCAACGCTCAAATTAGTAAGAGTAGAAGATAAATATAAAGTTATTCAGAATGAATAACGTACCTCTTTGCGTAGTTGAAGTTTTGTATTCATAGAATTATTGTGTTTGGGGCGGTTATAAGTATTTTCAAAACTGCTTTACGGAGCTTTAGCTAATTATCTAGTAACTGTGTTTTAGTGACCCATTTGGGTTTGTTTAGAGAGATTTGCGGAGAGATTTCTGTGCCGATTTGGGTTGACATGTGGTTGTTTGATTTTATAGAATAAGTCCGTTAGGAGAGAAAAACACATACTCCACATACTCAACGTGTTTATTTAGTTTTAAGCAGATTCTGATTTATAGTTTTATTTTAGTCAGGTTATAGCTAACGGATCAAAAATTATTTAAAAAATAAATTTGTTATATTTTTAATACATTGAAACATTGAATACGTCAAAAATATTTAAAAATATCTATTATTATATATTTCAAATGTGTTCTTAGAACACAAATTAGTTATATCTTTAAATTTATAAAACTTGCAGCTGAAAGACTTAAGGGACATGTCTAATGATTATGGTTTTTTTTTTTAAAATAAACATGTAAAAAAAGGAAAAACAACGAAAAACAAGTAAGAAAGAAAGATTAAGCAACCCTGTGAAGTAAGAAAAGCATCACGCTACAAAATCTGTTAAAGTTTATCCTAAAATTCCAACCACGTTATCTTCTATTTGGTTATTAGAGCAACTCTAACGCTATTAAGAGGAGTTTCCCTCCTGACACATAAGAACTATTGTACCGTTAGAGTGAAAAATGAAGAGAGGTCTTTTATGGAGATTAAGGTTGAGAGTTCCACTAAAAAAAACTTTTAACATTTAATAATTTCTTGATACGTGACAAGTTAATAAAAAAAATTAAAAGATACATTAAATATATGTTACGTGTACGTTAATTAATATATAGGAATAAGTTGTTTTGGATCCTAAAGTTTAGGGTCAAAATTAAATTCGTTCTCAACGTTATTTTAGATTCAAAATCGTCCCCAATGTTTCATTTGGTATTAAAATCGTTATTTTAAATAAAATTTTAAATTTATTACTAAATTATCCCTAATAAAAAAATAAAAAAATAAAAAAGGAAAGAATGCGAGGGGAGGAGGAGAATGGAAGAGAGGGAAGGGGGAAGGGAAGATGAGGGGAAAGAAGAAGAGGGGGAGGGGGAACAGCGCCGGCGAAGCTTGGAGTCGCCGTCGCCGTCGGGAATCAGAACCAGAGGGAGAGAGAGCTCGTGAGGGAGAGAGGAGACGCGACCTAGGGAGAGAGCTCGCCGTCGCGTTCCACCACTGCCGTCGTTGCTACTGACCTCGCTGCCAGTTTGCGTCCTCGCCGTTGCGCATTGCCGTTGCACCTCGCTGATTTTGCTTCTGCTTCTGCTTAAGCTTCTGCTTTCGATTCGGCTTCCGATTCGGCTTTGCCTTCTGCTTCTGCTTCCGATTTGGCTTCTGCTTCGCCTTCTGCTCCTGCTTCTGCTTATGCTTCCGATTCTGTGTCTTCTTCTACTTCTGATTGTGATTTGTTTTTTTTTTTATTGTTATTCTGGTGTTGATTTTGTTGTTGAATTTGATGTTGTTGTTTCTGAATTTGAATAATGTGTTATTGTTGGTGTTGAATATTGTGTTCTTGAATCGGATTATTGGTATTTGGTGGGAATAAGGGAGGTGGTGGCATTGGAGAGTATTTTTGTCCGTAAAAAGTCAAAAGGACGATTTTAATATCAAATGAAATGGGGGACGATTTTAAATCCAAAATAACGTTGGGGACGAATTTGATTTTGACCATAAATCTTAGGGACCAAAACAGTACTTATCCCTAATATATATGAGTGTATGATCATTGTATATATCTTATATATAACATATATATTAATAAAAATATATAA
>NC_029789.2:135099050-135112486 GCF_000816755.2 Arachis ipaensis
TCATTATTATTAATAAATGAATATTTTGTTACTTTATATATATTACTTACATACACTTTTATTCTCAAAATTTTTTCTACTCTTTTTTATTTTTTTAAATTTACGAAGTTAAAGTTCTACTGATATTATTTTTTGTTCAAAAAAATAGATCCAAACCAATTCAACTCTTTTTTTAATTACTTACAAATTTTTTCTCAAACTCTAAATACCCAAAATCTCAAATTTTAAATTGTCAAATTCCAAATCAAAACTTCACACTATCATATATATATTTCAAAGTCCAAATTCATAAAATCTTCTTAATTTCAATTTTTAAACGCTTTATAATAATCAATTTTCTATTTTTCAACCACATAATCAAAATACACAAATACTACATTATCCATTTTCATCTATATTTAACCTCTCTATCCGAAATATTACTCCAACATTCTTGCCATTTTTAACTCAATTCAATGCATTGAGACATGACTCAACTAGTGTTGGTGGCTCTTCTAATCCAGCCCTTTAACTGATACAATCTAGTCCATATTCGCAATATTCAGATTTTGCCAACCCTTGTGGATTAGATGCTATCGATTTCAATGATGATGTCTTTGAAAATCTTAGGCAAGATAATATTCAACACGGAAAATCGAAAGACAATGAGATGTTGATTAGTGCATGGTTGAATATTTCAACTGACCTTATAGTTGGTATCGATCAAAAGGATGAAACATTTTAGAATCGAATTTACAACTATTGTAGAATTTAGCGCTGACATAAAAAAGGGAACAACTGCATGTAAGAAATAATGATATAAAATTAACAAGGTAGTTGCACAATTTGCTTGTTGCTATGATCAAACTAGTTGAAACATAAGGAGTGATTTGAACGCTGAAGATATAAAGGAGTTGACCTATAAACTTTTTTCGACAAATTATGGTCAAAAATTCACTTTTGAGAGGCATTAGAATATTTTTCGTTTGGAGTAAAAATAGAGAAGCCAACTATTAATACAAAGTGGAGGCTCAAAGAGAACCAAGGTCAATGCAACTAAAGCGTACTCATCATCATCAAACTCAGAAATACCGTTGGCTGCGAAAATCGGTGTGGACTCTCTCGTTCGCCCACAAGGATCAAAGAATAGCAAGAGAAAGGGTAAGCGAAAAGTACAAATGTCTGAAGATCTTAGCGAAAAGAAATCATCGACTGTTAGATATTAAAAATGTTAGAGAAAAAGAGCTAATGGATAGGGAAAAGGAAAGAAAAGAGGAGACGGAACATAGAGAAAAGATTATGGCAATCAAAGAAAATGAGTTACAAATTCAAGCAGCGATGGAAGAACAAGAATTACAAACTCAGAGGTATATTAAAGAAATAGAGATAAATGCAAAGGAAAGGGAAATGGAAAGGATGGTTAAGGAAAAGACAAGAGAAATAGATATGAAAATACTTAATGCTGACACTTCTTTAATGAGTGAAAAACGATGAGCTCTTCATGAGATTGCAGGTGAAAAAATAATTAATAAGTGGTTTACTTAATTCCTTGTATTCATAGAGTTAAGTAGTCTGTTTTATTTTATTATGTATTACCGTATGTGATGTAGTATGTTTTGTTCATTTGTGATGTAACTTCTAAAATTAGTCAATATTATTATGCGTTATTATTTATGAAAGTAACCATTGCAAAACTAGCCGTTTTAAAATCAGATAAGAAAAAAGTTAGCCGTTGTGAGCTAAACGTTGCAAAACTAGCAGTTGAAAAGTAGCTACTTATTGCGAATACACTTATAAATATCAATTATCAAATATTTACATTCACAAACTCCATTTCAAAGCTAGTTTCTCAGCTCAAAAGAATACTAAATATTAAATTTCAAGAAATGGCTAGAAATTTTGATGACATGTTTAATGAGGCTTTGTATGGTAAAAAAAGGGCGAGATAACACATTCATGGATAATTGGATCTATAAGTGTTTGTTCAATGATTCAGGAGAATAAGATACCGAGAGAAGCTCTTTTCAACCCCTCGTAGATGGATCGATAAAGATTGAGAAGCAGAACATGATCGTCTTTTCAAAGATAACTTTGCAGATGAGCTGGTGTATAATGCTGACATTTTTCGACAAAATTTTCGAATGAGAAGACACGTTGTAACCACCCTACCCCACGAGGCCTGTGATTTCTGATTCTTTACAGCGTTTGCTGGCGCACATAAGATTAGATATATGAAAAAATAAAGCGTAGATAATGAATTAGTTGAGAAATTAGCTTAAAAGCGCGATTCAATTATTCTATGGAATAAGTACTCCCAGAAGATTTTAATAATCTCCTTGGTTGTTCTTGAAGAGAACTAATGAATGAATCATTGAACCATATTAGTTAGATAATCCAAACCCTTGAACCGGTTTGGTTTTCCTTCTCCCGGTTCAACCAAACCATGCTTCCCTTAAATAAACCAGAGCTAAAGAAACTCTGATTAAACTCATCTTCTCTTCTCCTCTCATAACCGAACGTGTTTTCAAAGGAAATCATGGTTACCTCTTCATGTAATCTATGTTGTGATGTGGTGTTGCAAGAGGAAGAGGCCACGAAGCCTTGTCACACCAGCTCACTTCTTCCCACCTTCTGTAGATATATATAGATGAGCCAAGTCTCTCAATTTTTCTGGAAACCACACGAAGAGAAGAAAGGAAGCAAGAGTGGCGTCCTAGAAGAAGGAAGAGGAAGACCCAGCAGAAATCATCATCATCTGCGTGCGTCACCACCAAGAAAAAGGAGAAGGGCCATCAAGAGAGCTGCTACCCGAAGCCAAAGAAGGAACCCTACCTCTTTCCCTTCCTGGTTTTCTTAGTGTTCTTCTTGTTGGGTAAGAACCAATAACTCTGTGTTCTGTTGCTTTTCCCTAAATTAAAGATTCTACCTTTATTGAGCTTCAATTCTTTTAATTGGTGACCAAACCAATCAAATTCAGCCCATCACAAGAGTAAGAACTCTTTTCTTGCTCCATATGCAACTCGGCCAATTAGCCCTGTGAATTGACAAATCTCTTTATTTATGTTTGTTAGGGTTTTCTGATTTAATATAGCAAAGGACAGACTTTGGTTTGTGAAATTCTCGAAGAGAGGTAAGGGATAGTATATGTAGAATATCTTGTTTGTAGCTATGTGTACTGGTGATGATGGATGGTTTACTATGTGTTTGATTGATGAGAAGTGTTTATTAATTTTCTGTTATGATGAAATGCAGAAAAGTGAATTAGAATTATGAATTTGCGTTTGTAAAAAGGGATAAATTAATGAGTATGAACTTTTAGAGCTGTGCTGACCATGCTAGCAACTTCAGTTAGTCAAAAGAAAGGTAAAATTATTATTTTAGATGAATTCTAGGCTTGAGTATGAGATTTGGTACATGAGGTTGTTGGAAATACATTGTGCAGAAATTCTGCAAAAATCTGCATAATTGGCAGCAGAACGAATGACTTTTTGAGAGCAGTCCAGACCTAATTTTTAGATGAAGTTATTTTTATGTAAAACTTTAGTGTGTCTTGAATATGCCATAAAAATTTCAGGGAATTTTGCCAAGCGGTTTGGAAGATATGAATTTTTGAAGTTTAGTGATTGCTGCAGATTTTTCTGGTTTTCTGGTTCTGCAGTACCAATTTCCAGACGCTATAACTTTTAATTTAAACAAAATTTTGAGTTCCTCCCAAAAGGTATTTAAAGATTTATCAGTCTATTTTAAGTGAGAACAAGTTTCAGGTTCATATCTATTTTGTAGACTTAGATAAGTCATTTGGAAGATGGGTTGTTTGCTGGAAACTCTGAACTGGTTTATGAAAATAGGGTTCCACTTCCAATTGATAATTAATTAATCAAATAAAGTGATATAAACCTGAAATTTGTGGATTCTGAAACTTAGGGATGTTGACTGTAATCTCACCAAAATTTAGAAGCAACAAAATAGAATTGAAATTATTATGGAATTTATAAAAAACATGGCTGCTGTCTATTTTTCTGAAATTTTGTAAATGCAATAGCAGAATTTTAAAGCTTGTATAAAATTCAATTCTAATCCAAATTCAGTAAAACCTAACTTAAATTAAAGATTAGAATCTCTAGAATTACCTTACCAAGAAAAATAGGTTGTGCATAAGTACTTACAACATAAGAAGGTTTTAGATTAAACAAGCTTAAGAAATGAAAAGAAATGTAAGTTGCCCCTAAGAAGGGTTAAAGTTAAAGACAATGATATTGAGAGATAAAGAAAAGAAAGAAGAATGAGGAACAAGGAATGGAACAAAAGTTGAGAATTATATTGAATGGGTCTTGTGCCGAACTGCTAATGCGAAAGTGCGCGCCTAACGGATAGCCTGAGATTGCTAATACGGGAATGTTCGCCTAATTGATAGCCCTGTTCCTTACTATGATACATATTGAACTGTTATTATAATGAGGCCTAATTGACACGGGTAACCGTGATGCTAAGGTGTCTAATTGACACAGTAAAGGGACCATATTCGGGGTCACTCCGAGTAACGTCGGGTTGTGGGTAGACAACCGACGCATGAGCTCATGGCCTACACTAGGAACAGGCATGCATCATCTTGTTTGCGCATATGTGCTTCTTGTGAATTATTTACTGCTATTTCCTTTTTGTCTATGCTATCTACTTGTTATATGCATGTGTGTGCCTTAAGTCTCTGTGTTTGTTTCCCTTTTCTTTCTATTTCGCGACAACTTAGAGACAAAGACCCTAGGTTCCCCTTTTACCTTGCTGAGAACTCTAGGTTCTCACCCTTCTTTCCTTTCTTTTCCCCCTCCTCAGATGGGTTCGGCAAACGAGTCTGTTGAGTTTCGGGTTTCGGTACATCGCCCACGTTTTGACCCCGGCATGTCGTACGTATTCACTCTAGCTGAAGACCATTCCGAAGATCGACCTAGCTGACTTTTTACTCTTTTGGTGATCTTAGTATTACTTTTCTCTCGCTTTTGTAGTACTTTTAGAGGGGTAGGACATCTTAGTAGTTCAATTCCAGTTTAGGAAACCCGTGTGAGGGTTGGGACTGTTTTTCTTTACTTTTGTCTCTATAAATATAACTTGGTATAGTACTCGTTATTTTGATACTTGGCATGTATCCTCAAACTTAACTTATGTTTATATGATTAATATATGTCTACTGAGTTTGATTATACTAAGGTTCAGTGCTTGACTGTTGAGTTTGATTATAAATGACTACTGAGTTTGATTATAAATGTTTATTGATTTTGATTATAGTCAGGTTCGGTGCTATATTTGACTACTGAGTTTGATTCTAAATAGTTTATTCACAATTAAACCGGTAAAGGCTTATATTAAAATCTGAGTCTAGAGCCAAGTACGTCCTTACGACAAGTAACACCTAAACAATTGACATTGGTCATGACGTATCGAAAGTTGGGGTGTTACACACGTTTTTCTTTGGATAGTAGACGCCATTTCAAATGTCTATCCATATTTCCAACAGAAGGTCAATGCAACTAGGAGAAGAGGCTTGTCACCACTAGAAAAATGCAATGTTGCGATATGAATGTTAGCATATGGCATAGCAGCTGATGCTGTTGATGATTATGTTCGCGTAGGCGAGAGCACCACAATTGAATGCTTGGAAAAATTTGTTGAAGGTGTCATTTCGGTGTTCGAGGATGAATACTTGCAAAAACCAAATTCAAATGATGCATGGTGCCTGCTACAATTGGCAGATGGTCGTAGCTTTCCTAGCATGTTAGGTAGCATTGACTGCATGCATTGGCAATGAAAAATTTGTTCAAAGGTGTGGAAAAGTATATACATGAGTGGTTATCGTGAGGTAGCAATCATAATAATTGAAGTTGTAGCATCTTCAATCCTTTGGATATTGCATGCATTCTTTGGAGTGGCTTATCACCACCTCAGTTGAAAGAAAAAGATTTTGCACCATGCAATTAATTTCTCCAAAAAAATACCCAACTTTAAAATAAACTGCAACATCAACAACTGAAAGGAACTTGATTGAACACATGTGTCAATTTCACAATGCTTGTCATCAACTATAGAATTTAACTATGTTTTTCTTTATATTGCGTACGCACAGGTTCAAAATTTTGCGGGGCGTGCGTGCGCACACAAATCAGAAATCACAAATTCTGCAGAATCTACAGAATTCAGATTTTTGGCCCAAACTTTCAATGATCATATCTCCTTTCACAAAATTCAGATTTCAACCAAATTTAAACCATTTTAAAGCTTATGGAATTATCTTTCGATTGATATAAAAATCATCAAATTCTGAAAATAATAACTCAAGATATGATCCGTTGAAATTCATCAAAATTCCATTTTTACCAAAACTCAAACTCCCAAATTTCAAAACATACACTTCCAATTCCATTCAAAATCAACCAAAAACTCAATCATCCTAACGTCAATCATTTCCAAACCTCATCCAGTTATCAACCCACCGATTCCACCACATTTAACCAAATCTCAATTTAACAAATCTCACATCATAATCAACATTTTATATTTCAATCTTCAAACAAATATTCAATTCATCAATCATCATACATATAAATACATATCAACATCATACTTCAACTCATGCTCATCAATAAGAACCCCAACCTTATCATCCATTAAACATATCTCATACAACTTTTACATGCTTTGCCAACAATCATCATCATTCACAATCTTTCAACCACTACTCAAATATTCATCTCAATCCAATTTAATCAATCAACCACATCAACATTTCACAATCCACTAAATTCATACACAACAACACAATTCATTTCAATCCATCAACAACATTAATAGTTCAACTCCTATCTTAAGGTTTCTAACCTAAGTTTTCACACCACATTACATTTTAGATACAGGAAACTGAAACCATACCTTGGCCGATTCCTGTTCAACCCGAAACACTCTCAAATTCAACTTTCAAGGTTTCCAAACTCTACCAATAGATTTCCAAGCTTGGTGATCCACTCCAAAGCTTTCCAAAACCACCAATTAAGTCCCAATACACATATATATAATGCCTAAGCTAAAATATCACACCAAAACACAATAACTCAATACCCAAAACTTTAAATTCAACATCTTCACTAGGATTTGAGATCTCTTACCTTACCCAAGGATTAAGGAAGCAAGAACAAGCCTTCTCTTCAAGTTAATTTGAGCCTATACATCCAAACTCAAAAATCTCAACACTTTACCCACTAAATTTCGAAAATGAGGGCTGAGAATTCGAAGATGGAACTGTGGTTTACCACAAGAATAATGGTATGTATTTTGTAGAGCTTGACGCCGTAATCGCGTGGCCGCAAACGATGCGTCAATCGGAGTTCCAGATCAAAAGTTATCAACAATGGAAGATTGAGATGAATAGGAGCAAGGGTTTTCTTGTTTCCCTTTCCATAACCAGCGTGTGTGTGTGTTTTGAAGAGAGAGAGAGAGTTGAGCTCTCTTTAATGAATGAGGTTTGGCTGGGCCCTTGGGCCCAACTTGGGTTCGGTTGGTCCGATTTGGCCCATTCGACCCAATTTTGGGTCGAATTTTTTAAAATTGGTGTCAAAATTCTCGTTTTAAATTTCTCTATCACATTAAACCATAAAAATCTCATTTCTCACTTTCTAGAATATATTTTAATTTATAGGTTAATTAGTCATTAATTAACCGAATTTTACAGCAATAATATTTGCAATGTCAACATTCATATCGGTAGGAACTTTATGAATGTGGATCAATGTACGAGACAAAATTTGGATATGTTTTTGTGACATGTGCATCTAGGAAGAGCTCTGAAGATATACTTAGTGAATTGAAGGTAAAAAAATATATAATATAGAAAGTTCATCATAAAGACATAGTGTTTTACAAAAGGATGATGAAGTATATTTTTTATTATATAGACGTGCTTTATAAACAAATAGGCGGTTGAGTTGGATGTTGCATCAACGAGGAAAATTAAATTTATAGAATTACACATTACAGAGCTTCTTTTAAAGAAATCTGTCCAAACTATCAACAAGGGATATAGTAATCGTTGTTTATTTTTGTTTACTTTTAAAACCTGTCTTAGCATATTAAGGTACCTTTTTTTTTAAAATTACTATCTAATAACTTGGGAATTGTTGGTTTCTTCTAATTATACTAAGATTTTTGCAAACGGGTTGATATTTTCAGTATTAGCGGAATATTCAGGTGAAATAGTTAATGACAGTTTAGATGGGACAGAGATTGATTCAGAAAACAATGTAGATGATATCTCCTACGTTGGAATTGACATCTCCATGCAGTTTGATCTGAATAAGGTTCCGAAAGAAGACAATAAAACTTTAGATGACCAACAAAGAGAAGATAACGTATACGTTGCAAAATGGGGCTTTAATCTGAACAAAAAGCCATGGTTTGGAAATGACATATTAGATCCTCTATCACGTAAAGTAGTAGATTCTTGACAGAACATTTTTGGCCAGGTCAATACGATGTTGAAGAGAAAATTTGACCTTTTATCTTAAGACTTACATTATTTCCCTTGATTTAATGGTTTGGGTTGCGTTATTACATATTTCACTAAGTTAAGAATTTATTAATTTAGGTTTAGTAAGGTATAACTTCGAAGAAGCCTATTATTAATATATGCTCAATTGAAATTAGCATTAATTTATACATATTTTACATATTTCTTTTAGATTTATGCTTGAATACAAACTTAAAAGATCTTATAGTAAACGAAAAAATCTAATTTGTAAATTTGTTCACATAATTAAATAAACATATTTTTAAATTAATTAATTTTTTTACGTAAAATAAATCTAAAAATATTGTTACGATTTAGGTAATAGTGATTCAAACATATTTCTCAAAATAAACTTATTAGAATATATCGAAAATTAAAATACGGACAAACTCAATTTAATTACTAATGGAAAATTCTAATTTTACAAAAGATAACATTTTTCTATTACAACAGTGAAGAAACTAGTGAGAACTTAAGTAGTGTATACTCTGTTGGTCTTTAAAAAGAGACTACATCCGAATATCAAAGTTAAGGTTTTTAATAAAATTAGCGGCGGTTGGGATGAAACCACCGCTAAAAATAAATATTGAATCACTTCCCGCAATTAGGTTAATTTAGCGGCGGTTAGACCTTGACCGCCACTAAAAGCCAAATGAATACCAACGCCCCACATAGTCGCCACATCAACCTCCTTTATTTTTCATACTGTGGCAGTTTTTTTCAACCGCCGCTGCTATCTGTCGGGATTGTTGTAGTGTTTGAGCCAATACCCTTGGAGTCTCTCTACACAAAACGAAAATCAACTCTCTATTGGCAGTATAAGATGCTAGCATCAAATTGACTTTCATTGGGTTATCCGAAGAGGGTTTCCGAACATCAAGCCAAGAAGAATATATCAAGGGGCTAATCTTTACCAGGAAATTTGAAGCTTATTTGCCACCAAGCTTTTAAAGAGTTGAAAATGTCTATTTATATATGGTGGCGCCAAATCTACCACAAGCTCACAAAGAACAAGAATTTCTTACCATTTCATTAAATCTGAATACAATTTTGTATAGACATGTTACCAGTGTCCCAATAATTGAAGCATCCAGCCTCTTCTTTCAAACATTTTCAATCACAGTCTTGAATGCATTGAAATTTTTTTACCATTATTGCATCTGAGGCACATATCGGAGATTGTTCATCCATGCGTAGCCCTAAAAGCAACAGTAGATAAAGCATTATGGAGGCATAGCCATACAAAGAGCTTAATCTTTTTCTAGAATCTTCAACTTCGAAAGTCAATTAGAATTTTGAGTTTCATTCCAAACAAATTGGCGTTGTGCCAGCCACCTATATCCCACTCTAATTGTGTACACCTTTAAGGTTGTTGAGTTCCAGCACCATCCTTATTCATTACCATTTTGTAAAAACAGATAAAATCTCAAAATTGCCTCCTTTACTATTTTTTTTAGAGAAGTCTTTTCATGACATATTATGAGAATTTTAATGACCAAACGATTTAAAGTTCGATCCATATTATTCTCCAAAGAAAAAAAATAACATAAGATAAATAAGAAGGGAAAAAATCTATGCAAAATTCATGCAGACCCAAAAAAAAAGTTATCGCATGAGAGAACATGATAGAGATATAATTATTCGCGTACCTTCTTATGTCAGCTTAAACTCTCAGAAGTGATTTCATAACATTTCAAAATGAGAGTTGCAAGATCACTTAGAATATATGAATATATGGTAGTACCCTATAATTTTCCCAGCAAGCTCAAAGCAATGTTAATAAGATTGATCAAGAGCTCTTATACATTAAGAAAACCTCTTTCTTAAATACCCCCAAAGTTCGGACTATACTGCACCAATATCCTATGACATTCCTTGGTAGAGAAGTAGGTGAAAACTCACATAAAAATCATTAAATAATTTAACATATTTGACTAAATTATTATTCAATAATTTTTACTATTAACTTTATATAAAGGCAACTGCATGTAAATTAAAACCAGAGAAATATCCAAATCCAAGTTCCCCTTCAAAAGCATCCTTAACATAATATGCACCTAAAGTTTATCTCTACAATTAAAAATAGGATTGTCAAACAGGTCAATCCAGTCCATTTAGGCCCGGTCTACTTAAGTTCGTGGGTTATACGTGTTGGCTCGTTTAAATTCGCTTTGTTCATGTGCCTTGGGCTTGGGGTGATCATAGATTGGATCTGATCCACGGATCTACAATATTTATCTACATCCGATCTACAATTTACGGATATTATCTGATCCTTATGATCATCGAATCGGATCCGATCCGCAGTCAAATAGGATCGGATCACGGATTATATATTTATATCCACATATCCGAAAATTAATTAAAAATTATAACAAAATAAAAATATATACTCTTTTTAATTCTCATTCCCTCCAAATCCTATTCCCTCTAGCTGCGTCCCCCCAAACTCACCTCACTTCCTCTTGACTCTCCTCTTCTCACCAGCTTCTTCATCTTATCATTCAACATTGCCGACACGCCGGAGGCCGTCGACTCCCCTCACCTCCTCACTCTTCTTCAATGTTGCCAGACCGCCTAGACTAGGGATGTCAACGGGACGAGGTGGGGGCGGGAGATGTCTCCCTGCTCCCCGTCCTTGCCCCAGATTTGCTCCCCAATCCTCGCCATGCAGGGATAATTTTTCTCATCCCCGTTTTTCGCGTCCCTGTGTTTTTCGAGTCCCATTCTCCATCTCCCTATATTGAACATTTATATGAAAATTATAGTGAAAATTTTTTAAAAATAAAAAAAATCACAAAACATTATTACAACACACAAACATATCTTATCCAATATTATAAGTCCAGAAATACAAAATAAAAAATCAAAGTTCATAAAACAAAATCTTAAAATATATCTTCCATTCTAAAAAAAACCATAAAATAAAGTCTTCAACATCGAATATTTTTTCATTGTCAGCGTACAACTTTCAACAAATAACTCTATGTTCTCTGTTAAAACAATACAAACATGAATATGTTAACATACATCATAAACAAGAATACCATATATTAAATAAAAATTTGACATAATAAAAAAATAATTACCTAAACTCCTAAATCTCCTATAAATTATAAACTATAATAAATCAACAACAAGAACACATAATAGAGTAGATTATTCAGAGAACACATAACAAAGATTATCCAGAGAAGTATCAGACCCTAACTATTTCATAATTATTAACGCTATGTGTCTAAGTGCAATAGATTACAGGAGATTATACAGAAAATACATAATAGATATTATACAGGGGAGATTTTAAACTGCAATAAATCCACAAAAATGGCAAAAAACACAGACGAAAAAAGAGCATCAAACCTGAAATAAGGTGAAAGTGGAGGAGGAAGAGGACAGACAACTGGCAGCTGTAGTGGGAGAATGCGATAACGACTTCATTCAAGGAGTTGGGGGACATGTCAGTGAGTTCTTTCGATGAATTGGGGGCACGCTTCGACTGGGAGAGTGGCAACGGTGCGGTGAGAAGGAGAGTGGCAAGGGAGGTGGCTGGCTGGGTGAAGAGAGGATGGAGAGAACAGAGAAGGGGGTATCGTGAGGGTTTACGGGTGAGAGTGACTGGATAAGCACGATGCTAGTTAGGGGAAAAGGAATTAGGGTTCTCACTTTTTCTATATATATGGAAGGTGAAATGACTAAAAAACTAAAGTGAGAAATAAACTATTAAGGGTGTTTAAGTAATTTAATATATTCGGAGATTAGCGGGGACGGGGATTGGGATCCCCGCTTAGGTTTCGCACCTACCTCGAAAGAATTTTGTCCCCCATTCTCGTCCCCGCAAGGAAAATTCTCCGTCATTAAGGCTCCATTCAGGGTGATCCCCACGGGGATCCCCGCCTCCCGGGGAGTTTTGACATCCCTAGCCTAGACTGCCCAGTCCTTTTCTTGCCACTCTCCTCCTCACCTCTGTCCATCGCTTTTGTTCCAGTGTTTCTTGAGGTTCATCCATGCCATTCTATTTCGAGATTCTACTTCTGGCTTCTGCTTCTATGTTTGTTTCTTCTTCTGGCTTCTGCTTTTGTTTCCATTAAGTTATGGGTTCTGGCCTTCTGGGTTCTACTTCTGTTTCTTTTAAGTTTTAGATTCTGACTTCTAGTTAAATTCTCTTAAAAAAAATTTGGATTCTATCAGCTATTAAATTCAGATGTACTACTATTAGAAAATTTGGTTCCATTGTTGTTTTCTTGAATTTAGTATCACTATTAACTATGAAATTTCTGGTTCTTCAATCTTCTTTGTTGTTATTTGAATTATGGTTTTGGTTCTTCAAGAGAATTTTTTCGAATTTTTTTCTCTTTTTCTTAATTTTTAATTCCTAGAAATATTTCTTTAAATTTTTTAATTGGATGTATCTAATACCTGATCCGATAATTTTAGTGTGGATCAAAACAAAATTTTGATCATATTCGATCCGATCAAATCCAATCCGTTCCATGCATAGTCTTATATGTGCCATAATTTTTCAGTCTGATTCATTTATGACCAGACAAAACGGGTTAAATAGGTTGGCTCTTTACTTTTTATCAAAATAATGTTTTGGCAAAAAAAATTTATTTGGATCGAAAACTTAAACAAATAGAGATTTTTTAGTTGATATATTAGTTTTTTTGAGTCAGATCAGGATAATATTAAAAAAAAAGTGCTAATTTTTTTAGAGAAATACAAAACAAATTTAAATGGATTGTCCAATTATTTTATGGACTAATGTGTCCAACCTGCTATTTTTTTGTGTTAATTACATTCAATCCGTTTATTACAAAATTTAAACGAATTTAATTTTAATAGCAAAAAATCTATCGATTTAAATAAATTGATTTGACAAATTTAAGTTATTTTGACGAACGCAATT
>NC_029789.2:135112809-135113312 GCF_000816755.2 Arachis ipaensis
AACAAAAAAAATATTCAATTTAGTTCCTAAATTTTATTTTTATAGAACTGATTAGCTTCTATGTCAATAATTTTTTTTTTTGGCACAGAAACTAATCAATCCCATAAAAATGAAATTCAAAGACTGAGTTAGATATTTTTTTTTTGTTAAAAGTTTCATAATTCTTTTAAAGTAATTATCAAAAAACTGAATTGAGTATTCACTCTAAAATATTCACTACACGTTTATGTTTAATAAAGGAAGATAAAAATATGAATAAACGCTGTCATCACTAATCTACAATGCCCCTGGATTTGTGGGTGTGTGCTAGGGAAATAGATTATTCTTAATATAGAAGTTTGCTAGTTGCTTTAGATTCTATTTTTCTGGTTATGATTGGCTCCTCTATATGAGAAAGAGCTTCATCTGTTTGTATTATTGAATATGTTATTTAGAGTACCATTTGAGAATTATTGGACTCCTCTTTCTCTCTTTGTCCCTCTCACTCTTTTTCACAAACCCTT
>NC_029789.2:135113433-135118084 GCF_000816755.2 Arachis ipaensis
TATAATTAAGGTATGAATATTATTAAAAAATTCACACAACAATAATACAGCATGAAAAAATATACGGAAAACAAGAAAAGGAAGTTGTCCCCACCAATTTAAATCCATTGATGTAAAAGCAAATAAGCATATATACAACACATAAAGAAAAGGCAGAAGGGTGCGATCCCCACTTGTATGCATCTTCATTCGTGTAAGCACATGCTATTGCCAACATTCAAAGTGCTATTGTCACTTCCACTTTGCACCTATATTTTATTGGAAGAATTTTAAGTGTACTAAATAGGCTAATTTTTTTTTATATTGGAAGAGTGTGTGAGTTTTGCTTGGTTATGGTGTATACAGGTGTTAGACACAAGTGTGGGAGAGGGAGAAATCGGACCGTCCGAATTCTTTGTAAAAAAATTCGTTAATCACAAATCGGACCGTCCGATTAGTTTTTGTTTTTTTTTTTATTTATTTAACATGAAATCGGATTTTGTTTTGAGTTGGGTATTTTAGGAATGTCAATCCGATAGGATATAGAGAGGGAGAGTGTCTCTCTAATTTTCATCCTCATGCCCCTAACTTTTTTCTTTAATTTCCGTCCTTAATTTTCATTGTGGGAGAATATTTTGTTCTATTCAAACTTTTTGATAGTCTCCAAGAGAAATATCAGTATTTGACAAATATGAACATCCAAAAAGAATAAAACACACACAAGAGCTAATAGGGGAAAAGTAGAGAATGGTAAACAAAGAAAGGGAGAAGAAAGAGAAATAAGTATTATTTTAATTTTTAAATTTTTTGTTAAAAATCACTAAAATTATAATTGTTTATAACTTCTTTTTGTTTCTAAAACTGTCTATATCATTACAACTAATTTTGAAATGGCACTTTCCTAATCCAATCTTAATTTTTAGATGAAATTACTTCAAATAAAAATAAAATTTAAAAATAAAGTAAAATGACACTTTAATTTTTAAAAATTTTGATTTTAGACTAGTTAATCTTTAAAAAAAAGTATTAATTAGGTCAATTATAATGACAAACAGTATACATATTATAATCTTTTGTCTATAGATAATTGACGAATGGATTTTTGACGGTTTAAAAATTCACTAATAAAATCTCGTTGTAAAGTATAGTTTCTAAACCAAGCAATAATCCTTTCATACAAAATGTGCGCGTGCGCATGCATGGCTGACTTTGCTTCTTTGACTTTTTATGCTTCTCTCCACTTGTATGCTTCCTTCCTTGCTTCCTTTGATCCATGCCTGGCCTATTTCAATCCTGGAATTACTAGCAAACACCTCAAGACATCTTATGGAATCAAAGAAGAACTAGAATTCATCAAAATAAGGTTTAAAAAGCATGTTTTTACACTTAAGCACAAATATGGGAGAGACAACAAAATCATGCTAATTCCTAGGTTAAATGTGACAAAAGGTTATCAAAATACTCTAAATTCAATGCAAAACAAACCGTCAAATTGGGGTTTGTCAATAATGTAGTTGTCTATATATTCTATTATCTATAGTGACATGTCTTATTGTCACATGAGCGTGAAAATGATATTATTTTGGACAATAAAACTCACGTGAGAACGTTTGGATCACTAATTTTGGCAATATTAACAGCTCCATTATAATAAAAATAAGTATAAACCAACCTTAGTTGACCAAGTTAAGGATTTAAATTATACCTCTTATTTTTAAGAGAGCCAACTATAGTAAAAATATCTATAAACTCATATTGGTTGTCCAAGATGAAGATATAAACTAAACTTATTCCTAAGATAGTTTTTTAAGAGTAAAATAAGCACAAAACTTATATCATATTCAACTCAATTTCACTTCACAAAAAAAAATTTTTCTGAAGTAAAACTAAAAAAATCTTTAATTCTAGAAAAAAATTATTCTATCTTTATTTTTTGGAATCCAACTTTTTTTTGTTTAGGAGAACTTCGCCTAAAGCCTTAAGCGAACTTTAGTATTTTGGACAAAATTCTCCTAACTCCTCAGCGAACTTCACATATTTTTTATGGCAAACTTTATTACCGTACTCGTCCAATTAAACACAAATTATAATAAAAAGATAATACTTTTTATAAATAAAAATGTCATCTACCTCTATCATATATCTATAATAATTTTTTTTACTTTTTACGTGTGTTATTGACTATTGGCATATACCTTAAAATTTTTTACATTGTATTCTTAATTATTTTTTTTATTATGTTTACCCTTATTCTTCTATTTTACACCATATTTAAATATCTATTACACTATAAAAAATATTAATGAGTACACAGCGTAGGAAGTAAAAAAAAATTATAATGTAATAGATATTTAAATATAACGTAAAATAGAAGAATAAAGGTGAACATAATAAAAAAAGAAGAATAAAAATTAGTTAAGAATACGACTTTTAGTTGCTGAGCAGTAATTATTCTGTTATAAATGTACAAAGAAAGATTCAATTAGAACATAAGAGTGACATTCTGTTAAAGTTGTTAGGTAGAGAGTCTTGATCATATTCAAGGGTATAGAGTTGTATATATAGCCTTGAATCACACTAAATTCTGTAACTCTTTTAATACAATATATCACAAAGTATTGTTGAGTTCTCATTCTTTCTTATTGTCTACCCTTTGTTCTCAAATCTTCATTTCACTCAAGATCCGTTCAAAATGTATTATTTTTTGTTTATAATTTGTTTTTAAATCTTCATTTCACTTAACATCTATTCAAAAGGCATTATCTTTTATTTATTAGTTGTGTTTAAATGGGTGGATATGGTAAAGTTTGCTGTTGAAAAATTTGGCAAATTTTGTCTAAAATACTAAAGTTTATTTAAGGCTTGAACGAATTTCTCTTAAACAAAAAAAATGTTGAATTCCAAAAAATAAAGATGGAATTATCTTTTTTTGAAATTAAAGATTTTTTTTATTTTGCTTCAAAAAAAATCTCCTAAAAAATGATACATGAGTTATTTATACTAGTGAAAAAGAAAAAATTTTTGTGATTTGAATAATGTGAAACTAATATATAACACAAATTTTACTATCCTAAATAATATAGGATTTGACGATTTGTATTTCCTTATTACAATTAACTAGTATACTTAATCTACTTTTTCTACTTGCTCCCATGGTATGATGTACGGACACTGACACGGACACGACACACGACACAACACGACACGGGACACGCCGACACGCAAATTTTAAAATCTTACATAACACGGGGACACGCATACATATAAAATATAAAGTATTTTTTAGATAAACCGTAATGATATTTTAATATTTATTGATATTAAAATATAAATTAATTTTTTAAATTATTTTTAATGTCTTATTTTAATTATATCAAGTATTTAAAATATTTTTTGTTTTAATAAATAATAATATATACTATGTCTAAATTTATTTTAAAAATATATATTAAGAATAAGACCAGACACGCTGACACGTGATGGTATTTAGGTGTGTTCAAGTGTATCCGGAGAAGAATTTTTTTTTTATTGAGATACGGTTTGGATACAGCAGACACGCGTGTCAGACGAGTGTCGGTGAGTGTCGTGCCCAAAATGTGTCCGACACGCAGACACGGCAACTCAGCAAAATGTCCGTGCTTCATAGTTCCCATGTAGTCATTCTTCTTGAATTGGAAAGAACTCTTGTGTGAAAAAGACTTAAAAGACGATGATTTTATTAGCGAATCAACACTAAAAGATCATGTTGGCGAATCCACGGTAAAGACTTGCACTCACAAATCAAATAAAATTTTACAAGATCCGTGGTAGCAGATAGGGGTGGAAACAGGCCAGGCCAGGCCAGGCTTTGCTCTTAACAGGCCTGGCCTGTCATGTAGTTGATTGGCCTGCAGTCTGCTATAGACTTTTTTTTCAAAGTACTAAGCCTGGCTTAAAACCTGTTAAAAGGCCTGCTAATTTTTTTTTACAAAAATAAAAATATTATTTAAAAAAAATATTTTTAATAAACATATTTATATATAAAAATGTCATATTTAATATTTATAAAAAAATTTAAACTTTAAAGTATTTAAAATATACAAAATTATTTATAATTAAATATAGTAAATTTAAAATATCTCATTATTTTGTTAATAATAAAAAAATTATTTATATATATAATTATATATTAAAAGGCCCAGACAGACCTGACAGGCCATGCCAGGCTAATTAGTGAGCCTAGACCTGCCCTATTAACATAATAAGGCTTTTATAACAGTCTGAGCCTGTACCTATTTTATAACAGGCCAGGCCAGGTCAGACTAAACACAGGCCAAGTTGCAGGCTGCTTGACCTTTTTCCACCCCTAGTAGCAGACGATCTCATTCGTGTCTTGATGAGTCCACACTCAAAGATTCTGTTAGCGAATCCACGCCATGCAGCCATAAATCAAATAAAATTTTACTAAAGCAAGTGAGAGCTGCGAGAACTAACCTTATTTTGATTCCAAATTGATGCTGGAATATTTAGATCACTAATCTTAACGAGATTAATAATTTCACTATGATAAAAATAACCATAAACCCATTTTAATTGGTCAAACCAAGAATATAAACTTGACTTTTTATTCTTAAAATAGCCTAGAGTAAAATACAAACCAAATATATATCATATTCAATTCAACTTGGCTTCA
>NC_029789.2:135118112-135123895 GCF_000816755.2 Arachis ipaensis
CAATATAAGATTAATAGATAACATAAAGTTCACAATTTTAAACAATATAAAATTTGTATTCCTTTATTACAATTAATTAATATACTTAATCTATTAGTTCTACTTGTTTTAGTTAAAAATATTCATTATCTTGTGAATTTTCATATAACATTCATTAGTTACTTTTTATTTATCACAAATTCTAACGAAATATGTGAAGTTTCGTTCCAAAAATTTTTTATTGAATAAATTACTATCTGTACCATGAAAAATATAAACGCGGATAAATGTATCCATATAAAAATGAAATGACGATTATAACTGCAAAAGATGGTCTTCTTGTGCCAAAAATACCCGCTGCTAATTACGCAATTGGTCCGTTAAAGTAGGCCATCTTTCATAATTATAATCCTCATTTCATTCTTATATATATGGATACATTTGTCAGCATCTGTATCTTTTATGAATACAAATAGTAATTTATTTATTTTTTATTTAAAGATCTTTTATAAATAAATAAATTACTGTANNCCTAATTAATATTTTTTTAAGAAAAAATTTATTCGAGTTCAAAATTTTCATTAGCTTAATTATCACTTCCCTCTAAAAGATAAAAGAAACTCTGCCCACTCTACTACCAGCACCCCCCACTCTCGGTTGGGACGCTAGCAGCCTAGCAGTACGCAATGTCAATTAATTGATGCCGTTTGTTTTTGTTGCGCCAACCAAAATGATTATTATACACCACTAGACGATGTTAATTATGTGTATTTATATTCCTTAATTACAATTTTTTAATTTACAGTATTTTATTTTTTAAAGAATTAACTCCTTAGTTTTTAGATTTATTAAAAAATTATAAGAATTTATCTCGTTTACAATATAAACGAGATATATGTATTTATAAATAATTAAATATAATTTTTAAAAATAATAAAAAAATATTAATAATTTAAATTGGACCAAACTCTAAAAATGGAACGTTTCAAATAATAGGGAAGATGAACGATTCTAAATAATAAGAAAGATAAACAATCAATTTTAAATAATAGGAAAGATGTAGGGTTCATTTAAAATAAACACGCGTTTAAATTATTTAAAATGGATAATCCATCTTAAACACGTTAATAGGGAACGTGTTAACGTGCTTATTTTAAATAGACAATTTATTTTTCTTATTATTTAAAATTAACTGTTTATCTTTTTTATTATTTAAAACTGTCCATCTTTTCTAATATTTGAAACATTCTATTTTTAAGAGTTTGGTCCAATTTAAATTATTAATATTTTTATTATTTTCAAAAATGATATTTAATTATTTATAAGATGCTAACTCAATAATTCATACAAATTAAAAAATGGCATGAAGTTGACGCACAATAAATAAAATAGATAAAAATGAGAGGAGAATTGAAATGGTTATCTCCCACTTCCTCTGTTTTATTTATTTCCATCAACCTCTCTTAACAATTGGCAAACCTCTTCTAACAATTGGCAAACGATTATTTCCTACTCTTCATTTATTTTATTTATCTCCATCAATCTCTCTTAACAATTGGCAAAGAGTTATCTCCCACTTCCTCTGTTCACTATTTTAATATTTTTACTTCCATAACAAAAAAATTAGCCACATATAAATGTTAAAAAAAAAAAGAAAATAAAGTGGTAACAAAAAAAAAGAATAAAATAGACATTTTTAAATAATTTTTTTTAAATATTTTAATATAAATATGTTTTATAGAATTATCTTTTATATAATAAAAATATTTTAATCTCATCCGTTGATTTAAATTTTTAATGGATAAAATTTATAAAGAATCTTAAACCACTAAAAACCCAAATATTCTATTCTCACCTAAAAAGCCACCATGTTTCAAATCAAGAAAAACATCGTCTATTATGCACTAGATAGTATGATAAGATGCGAATTCAATTTATCTTGTTGATGTATTCTGGGACGGTGGTGCATGGATGGCGTAGGTTTCGAAGATAAGAGGTTCTGATGCTTTTTGTCTCGATGCATACTAAATGTTAATGCACTACATTGTTACTCCACATACACAAGGTTCCGTTACGTCTTACACTTGTTCATCAATAAATATTCATCATCATATGATACATATTCTACTTAGTAGTTAGAATAAGTGTCGTGGTAATAGTAGGGCATATACATAATTTTCTATGTGACAATTTTTTATTTTTGATATTAAGTTAACAATGATAATTTTCTATGTGATAGAATAATGTTCACCAATTTTTTTAGGAATATTCGATTCAGTAGGATATCAGATGTTTATTATTTCTGGTATTGAAATAATTATTTTGGATAGTATAAGTATATTATGTCTAAGAAATTAGTAGTATTTTATTTTAGATGTTTATTTTTTAATTTATATTGGACCAAATAAACAGCCCATTGTACATGTTGTACAGATACTTTATTGACACTTTAGATTTTTATACTTTTTATAATTTTTAAAAATATCAAAATATATTTTATTCCTATAAAAATAAAATTTTAATAACAAACTAATACTTAAACCTCACACTTTTTTTTATATAATGCGTGTTTATATGATACTTTTATTCCCTGATATGATTTATGTTTCGGCACTTGTCTGATTCTTTTATGTTTTGGTATGTCATCAGCATGCATCATGTATGTATGCACGCTCTCTTTAGCTATATAAGTGGAGAATATCCAAAAACAAAAATTTCTCTAACATTTTATTTTGATTTTGACTATCTACTTTATTCAAAGTTCTCTGGTTGGAAGATTTTCTAATATTACTTACTGCTATGGTGGAAATAGGTTAGAGGAGCTTACAAATTTTTTTTTGTTAAATCAGTCTAATTTAAATCTATGATTATGTGTAAAAAGGAAAAAAAAATTATAACCTGGATTTAAATTGTATGAAACAGGCCAGGAAAATTGAGACCGTTTGATTTGGCTTTATTTGGTTTGATATAATATAAAATTTGACTTAGAATTTTTTATAAAAGAAAAAATCTATTATTTTTATAAAAAATCAAAATCCTAATAAAATTACTAAAAGAAAGTTAAAGTCATCTTGTTCCAATAAAGATGAACACTGATTGATAAAAATAATCAAAATTATTTTGGGGTCATCTACTGTAAAGATGCATCTTTACAGATTTTTGTCTTTATTGATTCAAAAGCGTGTTATTTAAAAATATTGCTTAAAGAAAAAGTGTTACCTTTAATCGTTAACTTGGCTCTGATACCAATTTTTAAAAGCCATTTTTCGAAATTTCTATTAACTCTTTCATATAAATTTATAAAAGTATTGACTATTTCTACTATTACTAGTTTTTATAATTCTGATTTCATTTATAATTTTTCAATCTTGTTTTAGTTTATAATTCTTTTTTGCATGGATTATTGTATATAAAGTCTTTTATCTGTTTGTCTTTTTCTTTAATATAATTTCTCAAATCCTCAAAAACTTCTTTTATTTCTACACTTTCTGTTGTTTCTAGATATCTTTTTAATTTTTCGACTTCGTTCTCCATTTTTTCTTTTAACAATTTTAATAATATGTTTTTCAGGCATTTATAAATTTTTTAAGTTTAATTCCAACTTGTTTATATTTATTCTTATTTCTATCCTTTTTATTATAAGGTCATTAATTTCGAATATATATGTAGATTTGATTAAGACTTGTATAGTACTAATATGAATCCATCCAATTTTAGATCTTTTTTGTTGATCCTTAATTTTCTCAATCTGTTTACTCAATTCTTCATCATTTATCAAAGTTATCTCAAGTTTTCCATTGGCGGATTTTATCTTTATAGGGGCTTCAAGTTGAATTTTTCCATAGTATATTATATTTTTTCTATTAAAAACTTCTTTTAAGAGATTTTCTTTATTAAAATTTTCATTTGATTTGAGATTTAATTCTGTTTTTAGAACAGCCTGTTTTTCATTATCTAATAAAGCAGTTAATCTATAATAATCAGATTCTTCTGTTAATTATAAACTTTCTAAATAATTCATAAATGAAAGACTAGGATGAAGATGTACCTTTCTGGAGAAAAACTTCCTTTATTTTGTATATTTTACATAAGGTGTTTTTATCTCCAGAGGGGAGATTGTAGATGCTAACTCCAGAGGGGAGTTTAGAATTATTTTTCCCTAAGGGAATTCTTCTTCAGACTATAGAATCGCCTTGGCAGCTTCCTCCTTGCTCTCCTAGCATATGAGTACTCTTAGCCTCCTGCTTTCTATTGTCTGATGCTTTTACAATTGCCTAAGCAACCTATTTATAATAGTTGGGTTTGATGGACAATTCCCATCCTTACCCTTCTTATGACGTCATTGCTTACGTCATTGTTTTGTTCTCTTGCACCAGCTACATTGTTGGTGCTCTATGACCTAAGTGCTTACGTCACTATGCAATAATATTGAGAGATGCTTCAGATGTGTTATTGAAGAATCGTGTGGAGCTTTTAAAACTATATATGTTAATTCTTGAATGAATGGATGATATAGCTTTAAAAAGTTATTTCCTATGATAAAATTCATTCCAGAATCTAACATATATATAGATGGAACAATGAACCTATAATTTTGAATAAAAATTTCAACCATCTCTGCTTTTTGGTCAATTTTATGTATTGATTTGTCAGCTATTCTAACTCTTAATGGTTTCTTTAATTTTTTCCAATCAAGTTTTATATTTGAACTAGCAAAACATTGTGTTGCTCCAGAATCTATGAAAGCATTTATAAACTTTTTTGTTATTTTTATAGTAATAAATGTGGCATTATTATTCAGTCTCTGAGTCTGTTTCCGAGACATATTAAAAAATATAGTCTAAGTTATCATCAGATTCCTCTAATGGTTCCATGAAACAAGACTTAGCAATTTCTATTTGTTTGGTAAGATCCTTTTTATCCTTCTTTTTTGGACATTCATTTGCATAGTGTCCTTCTTCTTGGCAATACCAACACTTACAATTTTATTTTTTATTTGGGCAATAGTTATTTTTTTGTCTTTTATTTTTATTGTTATTTTCCTTTCTAAAATACCTCTTTTTTCTCCAGTTTGGATAATATTTTCTTTTTCTAAATTGATATTTTCTTTTTCTTTGAAAATTTTTATTAAGACCATATTTTTGGGGTATCTCTTCATTATCCTGACAACAAATTCTAATTATATTCGCAAATCTTTTTTGAGTTGCTTCTTGCATACAACGTTCTTTTATTTCCTCTCTTATTGCAAAGGTTGCTCCACCAAAATTATTTTCAATTGTCCCATGAAGAGTTACGGTTTTAAGTGAAAAGTGTGGTTTTAGAATGTGTGATTTAGATTTTGCCACCTAAACACATCTTTAAATTTTGCTCTTTACCTTATATTTTACCAATTATTTTCTGTTGATTTCATTAAAATTTAATATTAAATTAAAAAGTAAATTATTATTTTTATCTACAAAAAATCTAAATGCTAACAAATTTATTCACAAAATAATAAAATTAAATTTATATCCCCAAAAAATCAGCTTGATACGATAAAATTATCGAAAAATTTTAAATTATCCTTCTTTCATCCATTACCATCAACATCATCATCATCGCATATTTCTCTCTTTCTACAACAAACAACATTAAATTTCATGTGATTAGAACAAGTTTAATTTAGGATGATAATGAGAATGATGATAGGTGAGGAAAGAGTAATTTAAAATTTTTGAAAAATTTTTTAGAATTTGAATAATTATTATATAAAATTAATTTTTTATAAATATAAATTTAATTTTATTATTTCTTAAATAAATTTA
>NC_029789.2:135124072-135127883 GCF_000816755.2 Arachis ipaensis
CGGAAACATAATGTAAAAACCCAACCAATTTTTTTTTTATCATGTTTAATATCTTTTCTCTTTATCGTCTTTTTCATTTATAGTTTTATACTTTATTATTTGGAACACTAGTACCAACTCAAAACGTTGCCGTTTTAAAAGTTGTTCTTACATGAGAAAATTTCTATTTCTGATCACGAAAGGTTTCGACTTTCGATACTAATAATATTAGCCACGAAATTAGAAATATTTAAATGAATTTTTTATCTACCAAAATTTTGTCGTTTATTTTTTACAAATTAGTATAATTTTAGTGTAATACTTAATCATTAAATTTTATAATATTTTTTATTGTTTCTACAAGACAAGTGTCCAAAAATACATATGGATGATAATTCAGATGACAAAAATACTTATAAAAAATTAAAATTAAAAGCTCTTCTACAACAATTAAAGATAAAGCTAAGTTTGTACGAAAAATTTAACCGACCCACTTCTTATTCTTTTTTCATGGGTTCTGCGAGCCTTCACTTGATCTGAACACCTTTTTTGCGGCTCATTTTTTTGATATGAGAAGCATGTGTATTGTGCATTGTTGTAAAGACTAGAGAGTATGAGTACTAAATATAGATGTGAGATAGTTTTTTTGAAATAAAAAATAAAAAAATTAGATTATTCAATTTTTTTGTAAAAAAAAATTAAATTTACTAAATAGATAGTTTGATTATTATGGAAGAAAAATTTAAATTTTAACAAAGGTAATTGAACCCTTTGATTTAGATTTAAAAACTTAAAAAAATTTGGGGTACACAAGTTGGAGGGTTCGATTTGTGTATCCAAATTATTTTAAATTTTTAACACAAATTGGGGGTCCAAAAATCGAACGGTCCAATTTTTGCTCCTAACACTACAGTTGTGTAAAAAAACCTATATACTCCATAACTACGTCCTATACCATTTTTCCTTCTATATCTAAATTAAAAAGTGTTTTTTTGTGGCATTTTTTTTATTATGGAAGTAAAAATAGTAATATATCTTAACATTGTAATTTTTTGTATTTTTTAAAATAGTGAAAAGTATATAAATTAGATGGTTCGATTTTTGTATCTCAAATTTTTTATTTTTTTAACACAAATCGCACGATCCAATTTGTGTACCTCTAGACATCGGATGATCCAATTTTTACTTCTCTAATTAACGACTCCACATTTGAGAATAACACCCTAATAATTTACATTTTAAAAAAATATCATTACTACTCCAATATTAAAAATAAAAAGTTCTTTTTTTTTCGAACACAAAAAAGAAAAAGAGGCAAGTTAGTTAAATTTGTGAGACGAATTTTATTTTTAACGATTATAGGAGAGCTTTTATTTTTAATGAATATTTTGTCCCCTGAAATTATCAGGAATCTTTTATTATGATCTGGATTGAATCTTTCTCTTTCTTTCGGTTAGTAATTAGGATATTCTTTTGATTATTTCAAATAAAATAGAAATTCGATATCTTTATCGAATTGATAATTACTTTTTAGAATTCATTCTGTATATAAATTGAGAATTCTTTATCTTATGTTTTGGTTCGAGTGGGAATAGCATTTTTCTTCTGCATGTCCATGGAGTTTTGAAAAATTCAAACATTTCTGATAAAATTGTGAAAGAATAAGAAAAGAAAAGAATGCGAAATTTTATTGATTATTGATTGATTGAATTGTACTGAAGTGTATTGTAAACTATGAGGGTAAAACTAAATATATATAGAGCATTGTCCTATGAAAGATAAAAGCAAATAAAGATAAGATAAGAACAATTAAAGATAAGATAAAGATAAGATAATAAAGACTAAAATTAAAATTGAATTTTTGTATTCTGTTGGGCTGAATTTGTGGGCCACGATACTTCTTTATTGTTGTCATGGGCTAAAGTAGAAGAGTAGTTTAATACGCCCCCGCAAGCTGGTGGATGGAAGATGTCAATAATCCACAGCTTGGATAAGTTCCGATGAAATTGTTGAGAAAAGCGCGTCTGACGTGGTGACGCGGAGGAAGATGCGTGCGGCAGAGCTTGAGCTGCCGGCGGCAAAAATATAAAAGGAGATGCTGTGCTTGAGCAGCGATCTTTAAACAATTGTGTGCGGCGGAGCTTGAGCTGCCGACGACAAAAATACATAAAAGAAGATGCTGTGCTTGAGCAGCGATCTTTAAACAATTGCGTGCGGCGGAGCTTGAGCTGCCGACGGCAAAAATACATAAAAGGAGATGCTGTGCTTGAGGGAGAGAGAGCAAGCAGCGATCTTCATAAAAAAAAAGAATGAAAAAATAAAAAATAAAAAAATAAAAAATAAAAAATAAAAAAATAAGCGTGTAAAACGCAACAAGATTGATCTTTAGAGGGCGCGTATGGCGCAATAAGAGTGGTCTTCAAATGGCGCGTAGAGCGCAATCAGAGTGCAGATGGAACTGCTAGAACAGATGCAGATTGAACTGCTAGAACAGATGCAGATTGAACTGCTGAAACAGAATACCGACAAAACTCCTGGAAGAAGAAGTTGCAGATGAAATGCTAGAAGAAGGCGCAGACGGAATTTCTGGTAAAGAACCGGGATAATTAAAATTATGGTAGAATTTTCACTTGGATGCATGTAATTAAATCTATGATTATTTATTGTGGGAGGAAGTTGAAAAAGAAGCATGGTGATTTCTCACCGAAAAGATGATAACTTATATATCCTCTTCAAGGAGGATATCATGGCTCTGATACCATGATAAAATTGTGAAAGAATAAGAAAAGAAAAGAAAAGAATGTGAAATTTTATTGATTGTTAATTGATTGAAGTGTGTTGTAAACTATGAGGGTAAAACTAAATATATATAGAGCATTGTCCTATGAAAGATAAAAGCAAATAAAGATAAGATAAGAACAATTAAAGATAAGATAAAGATAAGATAATAAAGACTAAAATTAAAATTGAATTTTTGTATTCTGTTGGGCTGAATTTGTGGGCCACGATACTTCTTTATTGTTGTCATGGGATAAAGTAGAAGAGTAGTTTAATAATTTCAATAAATATTCTTTCTTTAACTTTTTTTATTTTTTTCTCAATTATTTTGACCGAATAAATCTTTATTATTAATTAAAAAATTTAAGTCAAAATTAGTTGCTTGTATCATTAACCATTTTCCCTTTTTTGGATGAGAGGAACTTATCAATGAATCACGAAATGCTAAAGTTCTTAAATTTTTTTTCTTAATTTATTAAAACTATAATTTTTTTTAGAAGTAATTCGTGGGATGATGCACTTTTTTCTATTTATATTACAAACATTAATTGATCGTGTATTAGCAGACAATATATATATAGGTTCGCGATGTATTGCCATTCGAAATCAAGATATTGGGATTGGATCTAGCCGTAAGAAGAATAGAATGCTTGACTGATAAATAACTCACTTCTTGATCTTCGATCCCTTTAGTCACTAGAACATCCCCGATCAGTGCAATGGGATGTGTTTATTTATCTATCTCTTGATTCGAAATGGCTCATTCAAGACTTACTCGAACTATTAGTCAACAGAAAATCAAAGTGTTGATTTCGGCTAATAGGGATAGAGATAGGAAAAAAAAAGGTTGAACAATCAAACCTATTTCTCGAATCAATAGAAGTCCAAAGAGGTGAATAGGGTCCAAAATAATGATAGATATGTAAAAATAAAGTAGGTCCAATTACGCCTATTCCTAATCTTAAATGGAATAGAACGACGCAGGAATCTATTATATGTAAACATAGTATCTCTTATATGTATATTATATTATTTTTAGATACTCTAATATTTA
>NC_029789.2:135127986-135130707 GCF_000816755.2 Arachis ipaensis
GTACTAAAATTTTAAAGACAAAAAATAAAATTTTAATATCAAATTCTAAACCAATAAATATTTTCTAATTTTTCAATCTTCCTTTCAATATCTCAAAACAAACATTCATAGAGTTACGACTCACTTGCCATACACAAACACCTAACAACTGTGAGGTCAAAATTGACAATTAATTAGAAGTATCAAATAGAGTAAAATTTTGGTGGATAAAATGTTCATTTAAAACTTTCATGGTGAATATTATCAGCACAAAAATCTTTTGTAAACTTTTCTCTTGTTACCTTCTCTACAGCTAAAGGTCGTAGATCTAGTTCTATGGATTTAATTTGTGTACTTTCCGCTCTCTTTTTTTCGTTGTTGAATTTATAGGAAAATGATTGCGTTGTTTACTTTAATCATTTATTAACCGTAAAAATTTCATCATATAAATAAAACTAAAATTTATTTTAAATATTAAAAAATAAATTAAACTATATTACAACAACAACAAAGCCTTGTCCCACTAAGTGAGATCGGCTACATGAATCAAACGACGTCATTGTGCTCTGTCATGTATCATATTTACAGAGAGAACACAGAGAGAACGTTTACATGTAGATCTCGTTTGACCACCTCATGGATGGTCTTCTTAGGTCTTCCTCTACTTTTCACCCCTTGTCCATCTTCCATCTCATCCACCCTCCTGACTAGATGTTCTATCGGTCTTCTTTTCACATGTCCAAACCACCCGAGACGCGATTCAACCATCTTTTCCACAATGGGTGCTACTCCAACTCTCTCCCTTATATATTCGTTCATTATTTTATCCAATCGCGTATGACCACTCATCCATCTCAACATCTTCATCTCTGCCACACTCAGCTTATGTTCGTGCTCGCCTTTAGCCGCCCAACACTCCGTACCATAAAGCATAGCCGGTCTTATAGCGGTGCGATAGAATTTACCTTTAAGTTTTAAAGGCACTTTTTTGTCGCATATAAAACCAGATGCACTCCGTCATTTTGACCAACCTGCTTGGATCCTATGATTTACATCATGTTCAATCTCTCCATTATCCTGTATGATGCACCCAAGATACTTAAAACTTTTAACTTTTTGTAGGCTGTTTTCTCCAATCTTCACCTCTATATTAGGGTTTTCCCTTCTCAGACTAAACTTACGTTCCATATATTCCGTCTTGCTACGGCTTATGCACAGATCATACACTTCTAGAGCTTCTCTCCATAACTCCAACTTCTTATTTAAGTTTTTCCTTGACCCTCCCATAAGGACGATATCATCGGCAAAAAGCATGCACTATGGCACAGACTTTTAGATATGTTCTGTGAATACTTCTAAGATTAATGTGAAAATGTATGAAGTTAACGATGATTTTAAAATTCTTCACAAATATTAGACAGCAAAATTTATATTTTATCCTAAAAATAAATCCACTTAAGGGCAAATTTGTATGCATGGTAAGATAGGTACATAGACGACTTAGCTTTAATTTTGCAAAACAGTTTAATTAAATTATTTTTAATTTATTTTATAAAAATATGATAAAAAATAGTAGTAGGGGTGTGCATGGCCCGGCCCGGCCCGAAGACCTGGTCCGGTCCCGAACACTTTAGGGGCTAATTTGGTGTGATTTTATCGGGTCTAGGGCCGGGTATGGATCTCAAAAATAGACCTGGTCATTATTTCGGGTCGGGTCCGGGCCATAGCTCGGATCACCCGAAATCGGCCCGGTGGCCCGGTCATCATACGTAATTAATATTTTGTGTTATTAGTGATGGATGATGGCTATTATTATGTGAAATTTAAGTGTTGTAAACCTTAATATTTTGTGTTATTAGTCATTATATATAAGACTATAAGTTAATATTTTATGTTTAAAATACATAGGACTTTAGACTAATGCATAATCTTGTGTTATTTGTATTGATTTAAATATTTGGTGTTATTAGGCAATATTAGTATTGATTATGGTTATGCTTTAATTTTAGAGAAGAGTTGGTTCTTATTATATTTTTCTAAGTGAATTTTACTATGTCAAATAATGATTGGAGTCTTGGAATTTGGATATTTTTACATGCTAACTTACAAGAAGGTATCAAGGTAATATAATGTTAACGGCCCGGTTTTCACCCGGTTTTTACCCGGTATAATCGTGGCCCGAAAGTGTATAGGTTTCATCGGGTCTAGGGTCGGGTTCGGGTCTAATAAATAGGCCCGGTATATATTTCGGGTCGGGTCTGGGTCACATCATACTCGGTTTCACCCGGCCCATGCACACCCCTAAATAGTAGTGTTACGGTGGGTAACCGGAGATTAATGGGCTGGATGGCGTTGGTTGGCCCAAACGTATGAAGGAGGTGGCTTTCGAGTGGATCTGTTACTCGGTGTTCCTCCGTCCGACTTGTACGTGTGAAAGAATGGGGGGTGGTACCTGCAAAGACACTCCGATGCCTAAGTTAGCAAGAGTGTGAGTAGGTTAGAGAGTATTGGAACTTAGTGATACCTGAATGGTGTCAGTGTATTTATAGTGGTGAACCAATAACCACCGCTGAAGTAGTGCCACCTTTTTAGGTGGATAACCGTTCCCATATCTTAGGGAGGTTAAGATATGGCTCTATGAAGTGGTTAGAGAGTTTCTAGGGACAGTTACTCATTCGAATGAGTGTTATCTGCCAGCTAACCCTCGTATCCGACTTCTTTGGAGCAGGTCGTGTTCAGTAC
>NC_029789.2:135131665-135146155 GCF_000816755.2 Arachis ipaensis
TGCTTGGATCCTGGACCTTTATTATTGGGCCAGGGTATGAACAGTGCCCCTACTCGAGCCCAATTTCTTTTTAGGATTTGGGTTCGAGTATTCAACTCGGGGTCGTAGCCGATTTGCAAGAGGACCGACGTGATTTTTCTTGACCTTTCGGTTCTGACAGTTACGTCTAATCAATCGTCGTGTCCGTTAGGGGTGTGCGTAGGGATTTAATGGCCTTGGTAACGGTGCATCTTCATTAATGATTGCCCCAATTTTACCATTATGCCCCTAACATTCTTATAAATACTTTCCCTCTCTTTCGTTGTTTCGTTTCTGCGATCTTTCAGATTTCCCTTGCATTCGTTCGTGCTGCATTCTTGCGTTTCGAAGGCTTTTTCTTCCTCCAGTCTTGATTTCAGACTTAAAGGTTAGCTTTTTTCCCCTTCTGTAACATGCTTTCTATTTGCGTGCCTTTATTTTGTAGGTAGACTGGTTTGTAGGCTTTAGTTCCGTACCCCCTCCCTTTAGAGACCGTGTGTTGATTTTCCTTTTCTTTTTGTAGGTTTCTTGTCACCCTTTTAAGAAAAGAAAATGGCTTCCGTAGATGTTCTTTCTCAGTGGGTTGATGTCACGGTCCTAGGGGAGGAGCCTTCAGTCGATACCGAGTTTATCACCCACCTTCGTACTCACCATAGAATTTGTACTTCTGAAGAGGATGAGCCGAAGTATGAGTTGGTAGTCCCGGGTCCAGAAGACCGGGTTTGCTTCGGGAGGGCCGACGAGGCGGCCCCTCATTTCTTTTTTATGTATGAGAGTATGGTCACCCGTTTGGGCATTTTTCTTCCATTTTCAGAGTTTGAAATGTCTGTATTACGTCATTGCCGGGTTGCTCCCACCCAGCTTCACCCCAACTCTTGGGATTTTTTGAAAATTTACCAATTTATCAGCCAGGCCTTAGAGTTCCCGACTTCTCTGAGGATTTTCTTTTATCTCTTCCATATGACCAAGCCCTTCAGTGGGCTAAATAATAAGCAACAGTAGGTGTCCTTCCGAGCCATACAAGGTCGGAGGCTTTTTACCCTTTTTGACGAATCCTTTCATGATTTTAAAAGCTATTTTTTCAAAGTTCAAGCAGTAGAGGGTCACCACCCCTTTTTCTTAGATGAGAGTTCTTCTCCTCGCTTTCCTCTATACTGGTTAGAGGCCTCCCCCTGTGAGAAATATGGTCTGGACGACCTGGACGAAGTGGAGGCGGCCATCGTAGGGTTCCTCCGAGAAGTGTGGGGGAGGGCCCCATACTTGGATACTAAAAAATTTCTCCAGGGGTCGCCGGCCTTTGTCCAGTCACAACTAGGTAGCTTTTTGCGTTTCTCACTTATTTCCGACTTGCAATTTCTCTTACCGACTTGTCTGACTTTTAGCTACCAATTTTGTTTTTGCAGAGATGGCAAAGAAAAACGCTCAAGAGTCTTACCAGAGGGTTCAGGAAGCCAAGGCAAAGTCTCGTGCCAGATCTGGTGGTGCTAGGGCGGTTGTCTCTCCTCCTCCTCCTCCTCGGAACGTTGGGACTCCCTCCCAACCTATTGTAATTTCTTCCTCTGCTTCCTCTCTGCCACCCCCTTCTGTCCGACCTACTCCTGAACCAGAGCCGAAGAAGCGCAAGACCTTAGAGTCTGGCGCTTCTGGTGAGGCGGACGCTCTTGCGTTCGTCCGAAAGAACATTTATCCTCATGCTCGTATGAGTATGGATGATGTTTCTGTTCGGCACTACCTCACCACTGTGGTTGAGGAGAGTCTCAAGACGGCGGGGGTTTGTGGCAAACTCTTAGATATATTCGAGAAGACTCCTATCAGCTCTTTAGGGACGACCTCGAGGGTCGAGGAGCTGGAAGGCAGGCTTCGCATATATCAGGAGCATGAGAGGGAGTTGGAGGGGGAAGTTGCCAAGCTGAAGGAGGAGAGGGACAGCCTCCGGAAGAAGGAGAAGAAGTTGCAAGCCCAATGCAACATGGAGGTGGATTTGAGGAAAGCAGCGCAAGCCAGCTACAACAGTTTATTTGCTGATCTTGTGTCTGTAAAGAATGACTTGCTGAATGCTCGGAAGGCCTATACCGAGTTGGAGGACTCTATTGCGGATGGTGCTGATGAGGCTTGGAGGGTTTTTAAGGAGCAGGTCGGAGTTATTGCTCCTGACTTGGACCTTTCTCCTTTGGACCCTGATAAGATTGTTATTGATGGTGCCATCGTGGATCTTCCTGTCCCCGTGGTGGAGTCTGAGTCTGATTTGAAGACTCGGGGGCAGAGGATCATAGAGTCCCCTCCTCGCTCTAAGGACGCTCCGAGTTCTTCTGCCGCCCCTCCGACTTTCTCTCCAACTCCTAGTCCTGGTGGTGGTGATCCTTCTACTCCTCTTGCTAGGAAGTGATTTTGGCTATTGGGGCCCGGCCTGTGGGCCCCTCTTTTTAAACTCTTTTATATTTATTTGTTGATGTTTGCAACAATTTTTTGCCCTTTCAGGGCCGTAAACAAAACAAATTTTTGATACCCTTTTTAATAAGGGTTTAATTTAGCGTTTAAATAAATGCCCTTTTTTTTGGATAAGGGTTTTGAGTTACCTTATGCGCGCATGCTTTTCTATTCGTGGTTCTTTTAGCTCTTTGATCTTTTCTGGAAAAAACCTTTCCTTTGGGGCTTGCCTGCTTTTTTGAATCTCTTTGATCCTCAAGGCAGCCTTACAACTTTTTCTTAGTTTTTCCTATCTCTTTTTGTTATTCCTAGTACTCAATTTTGTTTTATTGAGTTTTTCGTGACTTAGGCTACTTTTGCGATTCATTTTAATTTTACTCGGTTTCGTATTCCGACTTATGAGTCGGACTGCTCCCGAGTTTATCATGATCGACTTCTATAGCCTCTTTACGCCGACTTGTACCTCGTCGTTTTATCCTGACGACCATCTAGGTCGGTTCATGGGATTTTCACGTTTTGTCGAGCTTAAATCGGCGCGTTTCGTAGAAAGAGAATAAAAAGGGAATTTAAAAGAGATATTTAAAATGAAAGAGATCTTTATTAATTGAGGAGGTACCTTATTGCTACTAAGGGCTTTTGATAATTTATTTTCCCTTAGCCCCTACTATGATGCCTCGTTAAAAACCCTTTTCAGAAAAAACCCTTTGATTTTGGGAAAAAATCATGAAATTGGGAAAAGAGTACATCAGGGAGTAGGGTTCGTTTTTAGCTGTAGTACCTTTTCATATTACAAGCATGCCATGATCTTGGTAACTCGTTGCCGTCGAAGTCGGTTACCCTATAATAGCCCTTTCCTAAGACCTCGTTGATCTTGTATGGTCCTTTCCAATTAGCAGCGAGCTTTCTTTCCCCTGATTTGTTGACTCCAATATCGTTTCTGATTAGGACCAAGTCATCTGGGGTGAAACTCCTTCGAATGACTTTTTTGTTGTATCTCGCGGTCATCCTTTGCTTCAATGCTGCTTCTCTTATCTGGGCTTCTTCTCGGATTTCGGGGAGCAAGTCGAGCTCCTCTTTGTGCCCCTGTATATTCCCGATCTCGTTGTGGAAAATCACTCTTGGGCTTTGCTCATTGACCTCTATTGGGATCATGGCTTCTACGCCATAAACTAGTCGGAAGGGTGTTTCTCTAGTGACGGATTGGGGGGTTGTTCTATAAGCCCATAGTACTTGTTGGAGCTCTTCAGCCCAAGCTCCTTTCGCATCTTGTAATCTTTTCTTCAGCCCTACCAGTATGACTTTGTTGGCTGCTTCGGCTTGCCCATTGGCTTGTGGGTGTTCCACTGAGGTGAACTGGTGTTTGATGTTCATACTGGCTACTAGGCTTCTAAAGGTGGAGTCGGTGAACTGGGTTCCGTTATCTGTGGTAATGGAATAAGGTATCCCATACCTTGTGATTATATTTTTGTAGAGGAACTTCCGACTTCTTTGTGCAGTGATGGTGGCCAGTGGTTCTGCTTCTATCCACTTTGTGAAATAATCTATTCCCACTATTAGGTATTTGACTTGTCCTGGTGCCTGGGGAAAAGGTCCTAACAAATCCATTCCCCATTTTGCAAAGGGCCATGGGGAGGTGATACTGATGAGCTCCTCTGGGGGGGCCACGTGGAAATTTGCATGCATTTGACACGGTTGGCATTTTTTCACAAAGTCTGTGGCATCTTTCTGCAAGGTTGGACAGTAGAATCCAGCTCGGATCACCTTTCTGGCTAATGACCTTGCTCCGAGATGGTTCCCGCAGATTCCACTATGTACCTCCTCTAATACCTCGGTGGCTCTTGAGGTCGGTACACACTTTAACAATGGTGTTGATATCCCCCTTCTATAGAGAATATTTTTCACCAAGGTATAGTGTTGTGCTTCCCTTCGGATTTTCTTGGCCTCCTTTTCCTCCTTGGGGAGGATGTCGAATTTCAGGTATTCGACCAAGGGGTTCATCCATCCGAGGTTTAATCCGACCACTTCAAAGACTTCTTGTTTGTCTTCCATTTTTACCACTGAAGGTTCCTGGAGAGTTTCTTGGATCAGGCTTCTGTTATTTCCTCCTGGCTTGGCACTTGCTAACTTGGATAGGGCGTCTGCTCTGCTATTTAGGTCCCGAGTTATGTGCGTGACCTCGGTTCCTGCAAAACGCCCAAGGTGCTCCAGAGTTTTTTCCAAGTATCTCTTCATATTTGGGTCTTTTGCCTGATATTCTCCACTTATTTGGGAGGTCACCACTTGAGAGTCACTGTATACCATTACCTTCGTAGCACCGACTTCTTCTGCCAGCTTCAATCCTGCAATCAAGGCTTCATATTCTGCCTGATTATTTGAAGCTGGGAATTCAAACTTGAGGGAGACCTCTATCTGGGTTCCCCTTTCATCTACCAATATTATGCCTGCGCCGCTTCCTGTTTTATTGGAGGATCAATCTACATAGAGTTCCCATGTAGTTGGTTTATCCTCTTGATCCCCTGCATATTCTGCAATGAAGTCGGCGAGGCACTGGGCTTTAATCGCCGTCCAAGTTTCGTACTTCAAGTCGAACTCGGAGAGCTCTATTGCCCATTGAACCATTCTTCCTGCAACATCCGTCTTTTGGAGGATTTGCTTCATGGGTTGGTTCGTGCGGACTCTTATTGTGTGAGCTTGAAAGTAAGGCCGTAGCCTTCGAGAGGCTATCACTAAGGAGTAGGCAAACTTCTATAATTTGTGATACCTTAGCTCAGGGCCCTGTAGAACTTTACTGATGAAATAGATTGGGTGTTGACCGTCCTCGTCTTCTCTTAAGGGGCAAACACCTTATTCATCAGCCTCTCATATGTGGCCCCTGCATTTTTCAATCCAAATGGCATGACCACGTAGCAAAAGTTAGCTCTGGGCGTGATGAATGATGTTTTTTCCTGGTCTGGTTCATACATCGGGATTTGGTTATACCCTGAGTAGGCGTCCATGAACGACAAGTATTGATACCCCGAGCTAGAGTCTACTAGGGTGTCAATGCTTGGTAGTGGATAAGGGTCCTTGGGACATGCCTTATTTAAGTCGGTATAGTTGACGCACATTCTCCATTTACCATTTTGTTTTTTGACTAGCACCACATTGGCTAGCCATGTCGGATATTCGACTTCTCTGATGAAACCGGCTTCTAGGAGCGCTTGTACTTGCTCCTCTACTATTAGAGCTCGCTCTGGGCCGAGCTTGCGTCTTCGTTGTTGTACAGGTCGAGATCCCGAGTAGACCGAGAGCTTGTGGGACATGAGTTCTGGATCTATCCCAGGCATGTCGGAGGCCTTCCAGGCGAAGAGATCAGAATTATCTCTTAGGAGTTTAATCAATTCTTGTCTTAGGGTTTCCCCCAGGTTGGTTCCTATGTGAGTGTTTTTTCCTTCCTCTTCTCCGACCTGAATCTCCTCGGTTTTTCCTCCGGGTCGTGGTCGCAGCTCTTCTTTGATCCTTGCTCCACCGAGCTCTATTGTGTGAACTTCTTTGCCTTTTCCCCTCAGGTTTAGGCTTTCATTGTAGCATTTCCTTGCTAGCTTCTGATCTCCCCTCATCGTTGCTATCCCCGCTGAGGTCGGGAATTTCATGCAGAGGTGGGGTGTCGATACCACCGCTCCGAGTCGATTAAGGGTAGCTCTGCCGATTAAAGCATTATAGGCCGACCCCACGTTGATGACTATGAAGTCTATACTCAGAGTCTTTGATTTCTCCCCCTTTCCAAAGGTGGTGTGGAGGGGCAAAAATCCTAGTGGCTTTATTGGCGTGTCGCCTAATCCATACAAGGTGTCGGGGTAGGCTCTTAACTCTTTCTCATCTAAACCTAGTTTGTCGAAAGCGGGCTTAAAGAGGATGTCCGCTGAGCTTCCTTGGTCTACTAGTGTTCTGTGTAGATGGGCATTTGCCAGGATCATGGTAATTACCACTGGGTCGTCGTGCCCAGGGATTATTCCTCGCCCACGCTTTTGACAAGGTTGTCGGAAAAGCTTTGCATCGCGTAGCGTCAGAGGCGTCAACCAGATACATCCGACTTTTAAAGTTGCTCAGATGATGCTTTGGATCAGTGGTTCCGTCATAGAGGTCCATATCGGGGCTTCTAAAGTTTCTCGGAACTTTTGCCCTCATTATGTCCTCGCTAAAAGGATCGTTCTCCCCTAAGGGCGAATCTTCTCTACCGTCGTGGGAGTTCTGACCTCTGGGTCCTCTATTTATAGGTGATGGTAGTTATCTTATCTTATCTTGTTTGCTAAGATAAGGGAGACGTTTGAATTCGAAAGTCGGTTAGGAGTCTGAGAATGCCGTTTTCGGGCCTTCTAGAAGTGAGGAACGGGTCGGACCCGGGGAACCGGTGTTGGGTTCGGTCTTGGATCCGAGATGGTGGGCCGGATCCGTAACAGTTGCCCCCGCAGCGGGGGAGCGAACAAGGTCGGTCCGTTGCTTGAAAGGCGCGATGCCTGTCCGTGGGCTTCGGTTCGTCTCGGGAGTTCGTTTGTTTTCTGGAGGGAGGTCGGTGCCTTGGTTCCGGTTTCGCTGGGGGGCTCGTCTGACCGTTTTTTGGTTTGACGAGACTCCTCCGCTTCTGCCGTGTCTGTTGCATTCTTCGATGCTTTATCAGTTTCTTTTTTCGAGGGAGGGTCATTAAATGTGAATGGACGTTTTCCCTTTTCTGCCCCTACTAGCTTTAACTGTGCCTAGGGGTAATTGTGTCAGTTTACCCCTCTCTTTGAAACCGTTTTGGATTTTTATTTCAGTTCCCTCGCTCACTTCCCTTCCTTTTTGCTTTTTTCATTCTCTTCTGAAGAATCTCTCTCTGAACAGAAAGTCCCTTCCTTTCTCTGTGGTCTTTCGTTTTTTGGTTTTTGCTTGCTGCTCCTGCTTTTCAAGCTTCCTCAAGTGTTCTTTCTGCATTTCCAGGTTAGCGCGTTTCGTTTATTCTTTTCCTGCTATTTTGTGAATGCTGCTCTGTTTTTTGCCATGCATTGTTCTGCCTGTTTTTAGTTTTGCGTTTGAACTAGTCTCTTTTTGGGGGGGTGGTTGTTTGAGTTTTTGGAGGGGTCGAGCATCGCCGTATTCGTTTGGTGATGGCGGTGTACCGCCGCGTTGGTTTGGTAGTGGTGTGTAGGTTTCTGTCTTGCTTCTGTCTAGGGTTAGCAGGCTGATGGTGGTGCTCCTCCCTGTTTTAGGTATGCAACGGCGGAGAAATGAGGGTGTGAGGGCTCCAGTAGCCCCTTCCAGGGGCGTTCCCAATCGTTATGGTTGGGTGACTAGTGATGTATGGGACGTTCGTCGCGGATGACGGAGGGCGACCTTCAACGGCTCCGTGATCAGGGGGCCATCTGTGGCGGTGGTGATGAGGAGGGGCGGTATGAGCTCGTCCTCCCGGATGCCGACGAGCGCGTTTGTTACTTGAATCTGCATTCTCCCACCGTTCCGGATTGGATGTGGGTTTACGAGTCGATGTTCACTCGGCTTGGCGTGCGACTTCCCTTCTCGCCGTTTGTTCAGGATCTGTTGAGTCGGTGTTCCGTGGCGCCGTCTCAACTTCACCCGAACAGCTGGGCTGCTGTGCGGTCGTTTGAGTTGGTGTGCCGGTATCTCGACCTTCCGGCTTCCGTTCCTGTTTTTCTTTTTCTTTTCTTATGCACTCTCCCGACTAAGGAGGGGAAGCATAAGAAGGGGTATATGTCTTTCCGTGCTCAGCCTCATCGCCGTATTTTTGGCTTATTTGAGGATTCTTTTCATGGCTTTAAATGGGAGTATTTTAAGGTGCGTTCCGTCCAGGGGCACCATCCATTCTGGCTGTCACCGGAGGGTGTTCGTCGGTTTCCGACATACTGGAATTTCCAGGCTGGCCCGTCGGTTCTAACTAAGTTCACCTACAATGGCTTGTCCCAGGAGGATAAGGACGTTGCCAATATTTTGTGGCATTTATTTGGTGAGCGTCCGTTGAATCCTCGGGACGTTATGGGGGATCCCAAGGCTTGTCGGACGTATATCGGTGTGTGCTTTGTCTTCTTTTCCCGATTTCGTATGTTATATTCTTGCCTTTTTGTAATCTTTTTATTTTTTATTTCTTTCAGTTGAGATGGCTGGTGGGCTGACTTCTCTGGCTAGGTTGAAGGCGGCGATGGGTCGGGAGGAGGGATCCTCGTCTCCTTCGACCCCTGTCTCCAATCCTGCCGTGGAATCTCAACCGGTTTCCCAGGAGGTGATTTCTTCGGCTGCTCGGGCAGAGGTTCAAGTTTCCCCTGGCCATGTGAACTCTCCTGAGGTTGTAGTAGTGTCGGCTGCTGAGGCTTCTCGGAAGAGAAAGAGGCCCGAGGACCCGAGCAGCGAGACTTTTGAGGAGGGTTTGGTGCCAAGTGTGATGGATCATCGTTTTGATGCTCCAGGGTTTATTGATCAGCATTTGATGCCTGGTACGGAGCCTTATTTTGATGGCTGTGATGTCTCGTTCCAGGCCAAGTCGGTGTATCGTGCTCTCCTTCGCTCTGCTGTTGTTGTTCGAAAGGCTGAGCCTGTAATGGCTCAGGTTGGTTTATTGGATAAGAAGCTTCGCCAATCTCAGGCTGAGGTGGCTAAGTTGAAAGAGGAACTCGATGCTGCCGAGATTGCGAGGGGGAAGGCGGTGAAGTCTTCTGAGGAAGCTGGGGCGGAGATTCTCCGGCTTTCCGAGGTTGAGACTTCGCTTCTTTCTCAGCTGGGCGAGGAGCGGCGCAAGGCTTCTGATGCGGGTTCCCGGGCTGCCGTACTTCTTGGTGAGATGGAGGCTCTGACTGCCGAGGTTGCTACATTGAAGAGGGAGAAAACTGAACTGTTGGCCGATGCTAAGGATGCAATTGCTGCTACTGAGGGGACGATGAAGGCGCAGGCCCTGGTGCTTGCTCCGGGAGTGGATGTGTCCGTGATGGGCGCATTCAAGACCGTTCGTGATGGCCGGATAGTCGACCTCGAGTAGCTTTATCTTTGTAATCTTTGTTCTCCCGCTTTCTTAGACTTACTTTGTTTTTGGATACTTTTGGTTTGGCCGTGGGCCGTGTAACCGTGACTCCGTAACTTTGGTTTTTTGTTTTAACAATTTTTCGAGCCGTTCGGGCTCTTTTCGTATGTTCCGTTTAAAAGCTATTCTGTTTAATTAATCTTTTTCCCGTATTTGGGATGAGTGGACCGTCGTGTGGTCGGGTTTATATGGATATCCGCAGGTTGGGCCTGGAGGGTGATCGGTCCTCCAGTTGTGGCCGTGTTTTTGTTCCGTATTTGGGACATTGTGTGAGAAAAAATAAAGAATTTAGGGATAGCTTTGTAATGCGATTTTATTGATGGGTGGGCCTCGTTAAAACCCTCCGTTGTTGGCGGAAAAGAGTACCCGAGTTTGATACATAGTTTTTGAAATGTAAATGTAATTTTGCAAATAAGTAAAGCGGAAGCGTAAAAGGAAATGGGGGAGGGGGAAAATGGAGACCTGGGTTGATTTTAGGAGTAGTATCGCCGTAGGTTGGTGGCGTTCCACGTTCTCGGGACTTCGTTACCGTTAAGCCGTTCGAGCTTGTAGGCTCCTTTCCCGATTGCAGCTTTGATTCTATATGGTCCCTCCCAGTTGGGGGCGAGTTTTCCTTCTCCCGGGGTTGGGGGACCGATGTCGTTTCGCCGTAGGACGAGGTCGTCAGTTGTGAACTCTCGCCGAATGACTCCGTGGTTGTATTTCAGGCTGATTCTTTGTTTTAGGGCTAGCTCTCTGAGGTGGACTATGCTTCTTATTTCGCCAGTGAGGTCTCGTTCTGCTTCTTCGTCGTTGCCTTCGATTGTTCTTCGCGGGCTTGGGTCACCGATTTCAACTGGAATGATAGCTTCCGTGCCGTAGGTTAATCGGAAGGGGGTTTCCCCGGTAGCTGTCTGCGGGGTCGTGCGGTACGACCATAAGACCGATCCGAGTTCGTCTGCCCATAGTCCTTTGGCTTCGTCGAGTCGTTTTTTGAGGCCTTTGACTATTATTTTGTTTGCTGATTCCACTTGTCTGTTTGTTTGGGGGTGTTTTACCGAGCTAAAGCGGTGGGATATGCGTAGCCCGTTTAGGAATTCCTTGAATTTGGTGTCGGCGAACTGGGTTCCGTTGTCCGAGATGATGATCTCGGGGATCCCGAATCGGGGGATGATTTGTCGCCAAAGGAATTTTCGACATTGGGTCGCCGTGATAGAGGCTAGCGGCTCGGCCTCGATCCATTTGGTGAAATAGTCTATGGCGACGATGAGATATCGGAGTTGGCCCTGGGGACGTGCTGTATGATTACCTGGTCGAATTCTTCTTTTAGTTTATTGACCTTGGCGAGGTATTGTTGTAGTAGGGGATCTCGCGTTTGGTAGTCTCCGTTGATTTGGGAACTGACTACTTGCGAATCCGTGTTGATCTCCATGATTTTTGCCCCGACTTCGCTGGCTAGGGTTAGGCCTGCCAGGAGGGCCTCGTATTCTGCTTGGTTGTTTGAGACCGGGAAATCGTATCTGACTGATTGTTCGATCACGACGCCGTTTTGGCTTTCCAGAATGACTCCGGCGCCTCCGGAAGTGACGTTCGAGGAGCCGTCGACGTGTAGTTTCCATGCCTCGGGAGGGGTGTTTCCTGGGGTCATTTCTGCGATGAAGTCGGCCATGGCCTATGCTTTGATTGCGTATCGGGGTTCGAACTTGATGTCGAATTGGGATAGTTCGACGGACCATGCTAGCATTCTACCTGCTAGGTCGGGCTTCTGTAGTACCTGTTTGACTGCTTGGTCGGTTCGAACCGTTACGGGGTGGGCTTGAAAATATTGCCGCAGGCGTCAGGATGCCGTGAGGAGGGCAAAGGCTAGTTTTTCTAGGCGCGAGTAGCGGGTCTCTGCGTCTTGTAGGACTTTGCTTGTGAAGTATATAGGTTTTTGCTCCTTTTTCTTGTTTTCTCGGATGAGTGCCGCCGCGAGTGTTTCTTCCGTTATGGAGAGGTATAAGTATAGGGTTTCCCCTGTTTGGGGTTTGGCAAGGATTGGTGGTTCCGCCAGGGTTTTCTTGAAGTGTTGAAATGCCGCTTCGTACTCTTCTTTCCATACGAAGGGGGCTCCTTTCTTCATTAGTTTGAAGAAGGGGATTGCTTTTTGGGCTGATGCTCCGAGAAAGCGGGATAGGGCTGTCAGTCGACCGGTGAGCTTCTGAACGTCGCGTAGGTTTTTTGGGCTCGTCATCTCGAGAATGGCGCGACATTTCTCCGGGTTGGCTTCAACTCCGCGTTGTGTGATCATGAAGCCGAGGAACTTTCCTTCCTGCATTCCGAAGGCGCACTTTGTTGGGTTGAGTCGCATTTGGTGTCTTCTTAGGGTGTCCGTTACGGCCTTGAGGTCGCTGATGAGTTGTTCGTCGGAGTCAGTTTTGACGAGCATGTCGTCTATGTAGACTTCTAGTTTGGTTCCGGATAGGTTCTGGAATATTTTGTTGACGAGCCGTTGGTATGTTGCTCCGGCGTTTTTCAAACCGAAGGGCATGACTGTGTAGCAGTACGTGCCGTCGGGGGTGATGAATGCCGTTTTTCTTCGTCGGGTCGGTGCATGGGTATCTGATTGTAGCCGGAGTACGCGTCCATAAAGCTGAGGTATCGATGTCCGGATAAGTCCTGTGACGCCGTTGTGGTGCGTTTGGAGATTTTCGTCGCGGAGCCCAAGCTTGTCGAAGGCCCCTCGAAAGAGGATGTTGGAATCTGCGCCGGTGTCTACTAGTATTCTTCGGACTAGTCCGGTTCCGATCTTCGCCGAGATCACGAAAGGTGCGTCTTCGGCTGCGGTGCCGTGCTGGCAGTCCTCGGGTAGGAAGGTTATTGCTTTGTTGGACATGGGAGTTGGGGCTTGGTTTCTGACGGCCATTACCTGGAGGTCCTTTTTTATCTTGGATTTTGACTTGCATGGTGCATCTTTGCCCGTGATGACGTTTACTATGATGGTCGGGTCTTCTTCTGGACTTTCTCTTGGGGGTCGCTTTTGGGTTCTCGGGTTACGTCCTTCTCTTTCCGGTGACCTGTCTCTCTCCGCGCGTCTCGGTTCTCTGATGATTTTGGTAAATTCTGGGAGTTTGCCGTCTCGTATGGCTTGTTCAAGGGCGTCTTTAAGGTCGAAACAATCCTGCGTTTTGTGACCGTAGCCTCGGTGGTATTCGCAGTAGAGGATTTTGTTGTCTCCTGTCCTTTCCTTGAGTTGTCGGGCTTTTGGAATGATGCCTCGGTCCGCTATTTGGTGGTATATCTCGGTAATTGGTGCAGTTAGGGGTGTGTAATTGGAGAATTTGCCTATTCTCGGTGTCCGGTTGGTCGGCCTCGGGTGGTCTCGTTGATTCTCTTTAGGTGTTGCGTTATGGTGAGAAGCCGAATTGCCGCGTTGGTTGTTGCCGTGCTGCCGCTTGTTGGCCGCGACGACTTGGCTGACTTCTTCGTCGTTGATGTAGTCTTTGGCGACGTTCTGGATCTCATGCATGGTCCATACCGGTCTGGCGGTGAGGTGTTTGCGAAAGTCTTCGTTCATTAGTCCGTTGGTCAGGCAAAGGCTTGCGACGGAATCCGTGAGTCCGTCGACCGTTAGGCATTCGTCGTTGAAGCGGTCGAGGTATTTTCTTGTGGATTCGTCTTGTTTTTGTGTGACCCCGAGCAAGCTGATGGGGTGTTTGGCTTTAGTGATCCTTGTAGTGAACTGGGCCATGAATTTTCGTGTGATGTCGTGGAAACTGGCTATGGATCCGTTTGGGAGGGCGTTGAACCATTTGATTGCTGGCCCGGCGAGGGTTACCGGGAAAGCTCTGCATCGGACCGCGTCGGCTGCTCCTTCTAGGTTCATTCTGGCTTCGAAAGCCGTTAGGTGTTCTTGGGGATCCTGGGTTCCGTCGTACTTCATATCGGTAGGTTTGTCGAAGCCTTTGGGGAGCTTTGCTCTTAGGACTCTTTCTGTAAAGGGTGTAGCGCCCATTATTATGTGGTCGTTTCTCGTGCGCTTGGTGTTTCGGTCCCTCCGATCTTCGTCTGAGTAGTGTTGAGAACTCAGATCTCGAGAGGTGCTACGGTTATGTTTCTTGTTGTATCGCCGTTCTGGTGATTTCTCGTGTCTGCGATCGCGCGATGGACTGCGACCGTTTCTTTTGTCGTCTTTTCGGGTTGGCGATCTACCGCGGCGAGATCTTGATCTGGAGGTTGCATGGCTTCCGTGCTCGTTGTTGTGTTTTCCTCTGTTGGTTATCTTGCCTTCGAGTTCCTGAACTCGGAGGCAGAGATCCTGGATGATCTGTGCTGCTTTGTCGCTGGCTTTCTCATGATGTCGTCTGTCCGTGACGTCGTAATTGTTCGCGTTTTGGACCGCACTCGCTATTCTCGCTTGGTTTGTGACTTCGCGGTGCTCGGGGGTCGGGTTAATTGGTTGAGAGTCATCCTGGCTTGAGGGGGTTTCCTCTAGGACGTCCCCCATCGGGCCCGGTACGCGCAGGGTCCCCACAGACGGCGCCAATGTACAAGAAGTCTCTGGTACGGGTTGAGAGATGGATCGGGAACCTGCGGGTCGAGGCGGATGCCGGATCGCTTGACTGGGGCGATGGGGGGTGGTACCTGCAAAGACACTCCGACGCTCAAGTCAGAATGGATCTGAGAGGTAGAAAGTGTGTGGAATGAATGAATACCTGTAGGGATCTGGGTCCTCTATTTATAGGTGATGGTAGTTATCTTATCTTATCTTGTTTGCTAAGATAAGGGAGACGTTTGAATTCGAAAGTCGGTTAGGAGTCTGAGAATGCCGTTTTCGGGCCTTCTAGAAGTGAGGAACGGGTCGGACCCGGAGAACCGGTGTTGGATTCGGTCTTGGATCCGGGATGGTGGGCCGGATCCGTAACAAAATGTATTAAATTAAATAATAGTGCTAATGAAAATTGCATTCATAATTTATTAATGCTGTTACTTTTTTTATACCCTAATATTTTGAAATTGGTCCCAAATTTAAAGCAATTTCCTTT
>NC_029789.2:135146309-135150883 GCF_000816755.2 Arachis ipaensis
TAAAATAAAATATATTATTAAATTATTAAATTAAAAAAATTAAATTAAAAATTAAAAGTAACGACAAAATCAATAAATTTTGATAGTTATTTAGTATTTTTTTAGGGGTGAACGCGGATTGGATCGGATCGGGCAAAAATTTCGATCCGATCCACATTAAAATCATCAGATCCAATATCCGCAGTTTTTAAGATTTGATCCGATCTGCACATTCGGATTGAATATTGGATATATCCGCAAAAATACAAAAATATTTTTAAAAGCTTATTTATAAATAAAAAATCCCAATAAAATTTATTTTTTCTATTCTTTTAAATATGTTTACTCTTAAAATAATATTAAACATACTTTTTTAAATAATAAATTAAAATAATACAACATATATGATAATTATTAGTTGAAATAAAATATAAATAGAATATTTACTTATTTATTTCTTTATTTTTGTGAATACGCGAATATACGGATATCAACACAAAATTCGCAATCCGATCAGTGTGCGGATTAGATCCAATAACCTTGCAAATAGGATCTATATCTACAATTTTCGGATCAGATTTGGATAAATATTGCGGATATGCATAAACACCCCTTTTTTTTTTGATAAATTATCTTTTTGAATTCTATTATATACTTTTTTCACATTTTCAATTCAATAATGACTGTTATGATTCTTCACGTCACATAGAGAATCCAATGTCTAAATCATCAATCCAACAATGGACAAGTGAGGTCCTACGGTAAAATCTATGTACCTCGTTGTATCTTAGCATTGCAACTGATTTTTTTAATATTATTTTGGTCATAGCACACTCTCTCTATGAATACCCCTTCCCAATCTCTCTTTTCTCCTTTCTCTGTGTCTCTTCGTTCTTTTTCTTTGTAGCTCCCAAATTCTGTGTCTTCCATTTTCTTCTTCCCTTCCTCCTCTTTCCTCAGAGCCTCAGAGGTTTCTCTGAGGTAGCTCAGGTACCCTCCATATCCTTTTTTTTAGCAGCAGAACTTTATCTTATTTTGTTTGAAGAGATTTTGAACTGAGGTTGTTTTCCTTTTTAATTTTTATTTTATCTGGGTGTGTAAAAATTCCAAAGCTTGAGCCTTTTTGGGGTTCTTCATGTTCTGGACAAGATTTTAGAACAAGGGTGTCTTTTATATTTGGCTTTTAAACTCTCAAATCTTACGTCTTTTTGAGCTTTCTTCAAATTATGAGCAACTGGGGTTTTTATTATTTTTTTTTGCTTTTCCCCCAAAAAAAAATTTTGCGTGGGATTTGGTTATGGTTTTGTCTAATCTGTAAGGGAAAAACAAAAAAGGAAAAAAGAGAAGAAAAAATTAATTTCCATTTTGAACTGCAGGTGTTCTTTGTCAAGATCTCTAAATTTTCACAGAAAGATGAATCAGTGTGGGTATTTGCAAAAGAACGCCTTTGGAAGCTGCGAGGAGATGAGGATGGAATCAGTGGTTTGCCCTAAGCCTCGTAGATTGGGACTTTTGAACCACTCTTCCTTTGATAATCATGTCAGACCTTTCAGGCCAACACCTTTTATCAAGTAAAATCCCCAAATTCCCTCTTTTTAACCTAATTTTGTTGTTGATTTATTGTTTTATTCAATCAATTCTTGTAAAAATTCTGACTTTCTACGTGTTTCAGCTACCAATCAGAGATCGAAGATTCAGAAGCTGGGGCAGAACTTCTGGATATCATTTTCCCTAAGGTTAATCTCCATCTTCAAATGGGAAATTTTTTTTTATATATAAAAAGATAATTTTTAATTCATTTGATTCATCAAATATGCACCACAGATCAATCACTTCATAGATTTATATAATTATGGTTTGGAGGTTTTTAATAATTAGGGTTGCTTCAATTTTTTCCAGGGAAGCTGCTATCCTGAAAGATCTGGGTGCCAGGTGGCATCATCACCACCACCTTTCTTCTGTGGATCTCCACCAAGCAGAGCCTCAAACCCTGTGATCCAAGATGAGCAATTTGGTAACAATTATAGTCCATTTTCCTTGGCACCTCAATCCCCATCTGCTTCTTCAGCAGCAAGAGGCTGTGTTAGGAGGAAGTTTGGTCACTCACCAGCTGCAGTGAGAATTGAAGGTTTTGATTGCCTCAGCAGGGATAGAAGCAACTGCAGCATTTCTGCTGTTGCATAGTTTCAATTTTCAAACATAGAAGGAAAAAAAAAAGGGAAAAAGAGAACCCCTTTTACAAGGGAAGCACAGAAGAGAAGGCAGGGAGAATCTACATCTAATCTTAATTAATTGAATGTTGTTAATGTATCATATGTATATATATAAATGGTCTGTTTCTGTTTCATGAGTTTTAAGGTGTCATGTATAATTGAGATGGTGAGAGAGAATTTTGTAATTTTGTTGTTTCTCCTTTCTTGAAGAATAAAAGAGAGGACAAGAAGCAAGGGAGAAAGGGGAAAAAAGGGTGTGTCTCAAAACCTTCTTTTTCTCCTTCTCTCTTGTTAGGTTTATTAATGGAGTCTTTTAGATATTTTGGAACTCTTATTGGAGTTTCAATGAGAGTCTGTAACTGTCATGTGTTTTGAAGACTCAGATCCTCCTTCTGTAATTGTAATTTGGAGGAAATTTGAGGATTAATCTCTGAAAATCTTGTGTAAAATATAATTTCTTTTTGTGGGTGCCCTTTTTGAAGGTGTGCTCATTTGCTCAAATCTTCAAAGAAAATATTTGTTTATACTTGCTATTATTCATAGTGTTTTTCCATGATTGACGGGCTTGGTTTTGAATGAAGAATATATTTGTTTATTGATAAAGAAAAGTAATAAAAAGGAATAAGTAATTGGTTTATTAGAATATTAGGAAGCTTCAAAGNAAATGTCTCTTAGATTCATTGGATAGATACTAAGTATGAGACTTTAGAGGGTTGGTGTTTGATGAATGGAAAGGGCGTTTAAGACTGTGTGGATGGTGTGAAAAGGAGAGAGGAAGGGAATAGATGTGGATATGTATGTAGGATGTGGCAAGCACCACTGAAAAATTGCAGCAAGAAAAATGTTTATCGTATGTGGTTATGTCATTCTAGTGTCATGTAGGATTGTATCTCGTGATCTTAACTGAATTTGTTTATCTTTTTGGAGAATCAGTATTTCTATTTCTGTATTTGGTTAATAGTCAAAGAGTAGCGCAAGGGTTGAGAAGAATCCAAAAATATTTTATTTTTGTTTAATCGGGTCAAACCGGGCGATCCAAACATCAACCCAAACCCGGTTTCCTGATTATACCCAGCAACAAAATTTCTTTTCGGGTTGGACCCGATCTCGACTCAATCAGGCTGGGGTTTACTCTACATGACCGAGTCTACGCTGGACTAGATTTTGTACAAGGAATACTAGGGACCAGCAACTTTGTGATTTGTAACCATTAAATAGCTATCAATGATGGTTTTAATGGTGTGAGATGGGTGTGAAATTTCATCCAATGACTCACTTTTCTTTGCTGGTTACATGCTGGCCAGAATTTAACAAAGTTGCTGGCCCCTTAGACTTTTCCATTTTGTACACCTCTGCCTACAAATATGTTTAGGATTTTTTGAAATTGGAATTAATTTGACTTTAGAAATAAAATCTTTTATTTGATATGATTACAAAATACTGAAATAGGAATAGATTTTATTTGTAATTTTTCCTGATAAAAAGAAAGATTTTATTTATAAAAACAGTGAAAATACATTTACAAATAGCAAATAAAACATTAGCAGAAATTATTTATTATACTGGTATAGTATTAACATAATTGTAAAAATTGGATCCAATTGGTAGTTTATCTAAAAAATTAGTGAACCAAATTTTTGATTGGTTTGATCTTATTTTAGCATCGTTTAAAATAAAAACCGGTGAAAAACTGATAGAAAACCAATCTAATTGAACCACTTAAGAGAAAATTCTAAAATTAATGAAGATATAGTTTAAACCTAAATCATTCTTAGAACTTAGGTTTACCTGAGTGCGTCAGTGTATTTATAGGTGGTAATCCAATAACTACCGTTGATGTAGTTCCACTTCTAAAGGTGGATAACCGTCCCTCTATCTTAGAGTTATTGAGATATCTCTTCTAGAAGTGGATGAGAGATTTTAGATAGTAGTTACTTATTTGAATCTACCAGCTCATGTTGAAACCGACTTCTTTGAGGAAGTCGGGCAAGTGATGAAGGCCAAACCTTTGGTTTGGGCCTTTTTAACATAGTTGGGCCTGACCATAGCATTGAGTCAGGGTATGAACAGTGCCCCTACTCGAATCTGATCTCTTAGTGATGAGTTGGACTCGAGTATTAATTGAACTTGGGTATGTCCAAGTCGATATTCCTTTTTTAGGTTGGAAAACCGACGTGATTTTTGAAACCGGCGTTATTTTGGATTTTCTAACCGTTGCGTCTGAATGTCGCGTCCATTCAATCTCTGCATTTACACGTGATTTTGGATTTTCTAACATTTTTATTATATAACAAAATTTTTAAAATTTCCATATACTCTTCTTGAGTACTAATTTAGATGTATTAGTTTCTATAACAACTTAATTTTTAATACGTGTGCACA
>NC_029789.2:135151146-135153013 GCF_000816755.2 Arachis ipaensis
AATCATAATTGGTTTATATTATAAACAAAATATGTAAAAAGTTAAAAATTGATAAATATACTATAAATTATTTATATTTTTAGATAAAATATTTAAATTATTTATTTTAAAAAAATCCTAGAAAAGGAGAAGTAAAACAAAATATATTTTCTTATATTTTCCCTAATTTTGTGTATCCATGAATAATTTTATATCACCTAAGATATCAACATCAATTGGTAGAAACATGTGTTTGTTACTTGCTTTGTTTTGATGTTAAGGAGGTTGAGAGGATGGCGGCTTGTATAGTGGTCTTATGTGTTTGTTTGGTTGTTGATGTGACTCATCATCATATCAAAATATTTCCATGCTTCAAGATTATATTTAATAAGTTTTTGAGAAACATTCATAAAATGTTTTTTTACTGAGTATAATNTATATAATAATTTATTAGTTAGCGATAAATTTTTAAATAAAATTTAAATGGAGGGTGAGAAATAAAAGAAAAAAATATATTTTTTAAATATTAGTACAAATGAATAGGGACCATCTAAGCTGAATTGAGAAGTTACGTGGTGGTTTCTGCTTTCGATGTTTTTTGGGGTGGAGGTACAGCTACTTGTGCTGGCTTACACCGTTTGCCAAGTTGTAACAAGGAACATTGTTTGCGCCTACGGAATGGGGAATGAAATTTTGGATGAAAACGACTTTCACCGAAAGCAGGAAAATTTGGATTTGAATAATCTAATCTACATTTTCTTTCATAAGGACACGATATTATCATTATCATGTTATTGAAAAGGGAGATGCAAACTAGAAAGTAGAAACTAGGTGTAAAGGATATTGCCTAATTTGACTTAATTTCCGTGATGATAGTGATAGGTCAATTTGTCAAATGGCATGGAAGAGTGTATTTTATTTGTTTTTATTTCTTTTTTCTCTTTCAAGAAGGGAATACTTGCAAGGAACAAATGATTTTGAAAGGAATTAGCATTAGGCATTATTTGTTTTATTCTCAAATTATTCATTTCTTTTGGCATGCTCTATGTTATTATGATAAACTGGTTTATTATTCTAATAGATTAATAATAATATATTTGATCAATTGCCTCCGAAAGATTCATAATTGATGGATGTTACAATGTCTAAAATTATTACAATATTCACAAAAAGGTTACAATGCTAAAAATAAGTGTTGAGAGTAATTGACAAAAAAAGAAAAAATATCCTATTTACATATGAATGGATACGTGTATTTTATACAGGTGTAAAATGGTATGAAATTGCAACTCTTGTGAAAATGGATCCTCTCAGCTGAGACTCTGATTTTCACATAACTCCTACTTTATGCTACTGTTTTGGAGCTACAGGTTGGTCTTTACAAGAGCTACCTTTTTTAAATACCTGAAATGAAAATTTGTGAACAAACTTCACACATTTCTCAACAGAGTTTCTAAGTTGAAGTAATAGAAATTTTTTCTTACGATTTAATTTTAATGTCTATCAGCATAAAACAGTTTTACACGTACATCTAATTATATAATACCACGACATCAAAAATAACTACTTTTCACATTGACCACATGAATTGTCATCTAAGAGAATAAACGTAATTGGTCAATTGTGTAAAACGTTTTATACTATCAGTATATTAAAATTAAACTATTTTCTTATTAATAATATGTAGCACCCAAGCAATACTTACTATCTAATGATTTTATGCCTTCAATGAGAGTGGAAGTTTCAGAGGATCCATAAGTTTTTTTGTACAAGAGGAATATCATTGTCACAAATGCTACTTAATCAAAATCTGCATCAGAAAATAATAAACTCATTTAAGATGGTTATTACTTCAGCTTTTATGGTTTGATTTCTATTAATAATTCTA
>NC_029789.2:135153576-135169722 GCF_000816755.2 Arachis ipaensis
AAAGTTCCTTACCTATTCTGGGGTAGGCTTGTCAGATTTCAGATCTTTAAGTAATTGCAGCCTCTCAATCTCCTCATCTTTTGACAAAATAGTGTCCCTTAGAGAAGCCACCTGCACAAGATGAAAAAACATTAGTCACTGTTATTCTTTCTAGAGCGCCCAAAGGTGCACAAAGGAAAAAAAGAGTTTCAAATGGTCTAGATGACTCTTTTGATAAGTTCATAAACGAATGTAATCATTTCAAACAGTGTCATTCATTGGAGAATGTATATATGTTTTCATGTGATGACATTTTTATGTGACAACATTTATATATAGCCATGGATGGATTAAACATCATACAAGGCAAAATGATGCTAACTCACGCTTGGTTGCTTCACATCAAAGTCAAACTAGTCATCTTTATACACATATTTATAAAGTGGAACATGGACAGATAAAGAAGCATCACAATGGATCCCACTGAACTTAGGGTTAGGCAGGTTAATATAATTCACCATAATTTTTATTGCTTGATTTCAGTGGTTTATAATTGGAGATGTTGTTTATAATGGCTTGAATAGTTTTGTGAGCTTCTGCTTCCAAAGTATACAATGAAAGTAAACGAAAATCAATACTAAATTAATTGAAAGGCTTGTGATAAATTCATAAGATGATGGAAGGTATGTATATGTAATAATCAAGTTAAGCACCTGCTCCATTAATTCTCTGACATCTTTCCCATCTTTGGTACTTTTCGCAGCTCCTAACTCAATACCAGAAACTCTCTCAGCAAACTTCAAAGTACTTAGAGATTCGGAATATGACTTTACGTCTGAATTGATTTGTACCAACATGAGTGTCTTTGCATGACCACCTGTGCAGTAAAATCGAAGTCATCAATTGTAACCACGAGAGATTATAAAATGTAAAGCCATGAAGCAACTTGAGGAATTTTTTTCTACTTTCAGCTGCTACTTGCAAAGCAAGGCCTGTAGAAATTAAGAAATGAAGAACGATGATTTTACCAAGGGAAGATTGCAGAAGTTGAGTAAGCTTGCTATTTCTGTATGGCACATGAGCATTCTTTTGAGCAAGAGCAAAGATGACATCTCCAAGGGCAGATAGTGATTTGTTGATATGCTGTGCTTCCTTAAGTCGATCACCAGTCACTTCAGACCGATCTACCCTCTCGCTTCCAGCCAAATCAACCAAATGAAGGTTGCCTTGAAGAGTAGAACCAGACTTCATGTCTACTCCACGAACATTAATCGATACCACACTGTCCACATAAGTTCATTGAGTTTCACCATACTAGAAAGTTCTCAATGTTTGATGCCTAGGAAAGGAGAAATAAAAAACCTGTGAGAACGGCTACTTCTTTCGTTCATAGAAGTTGCACTTTTGGCTCTATTTTTCAGGCCAATGTCCATCAGCTTTATGACATCCCCGGTTGATTTTACAAGTTGCATGCTAGCATCAGGTACTGCTAAGCCATTTGGTTGGGAGTGAGTCAATATCCCAACCGTGTGCAAATGAAGGAAACCATGTAAGGAAGAAAAAAACAAATAAAAATTCTCAACTACAAGTTCATGCAAAGAATAAAATTCCACATATTAATAGAAAAGGATATTTTTTTGGAGTAGATTCAGTCGTCAACAGATCTCGCACTTGTTCATTGTATATTTCAATCACTTGAACCCCAATTTCATAGGAAATGGTGCTCTGTCTGGTAGTCGCTATGCTGAAAAGGTCATTCAAAGCTCGATAGTTAACACCAACACTCTCAGCTGTTGCACCATTTGGACCACTCTGACGAAAAAGCATAAGAACAAAGACAAAATGAAATCTTATATCATGATGAATTTATTTGACTAGCATGGTGCAATAAGATGAAAATCACTATGTGCATAAGGCCATACCATTGTGTAAGTTTTCCCAGAACCAGTTTGGCCATAAGCAAATATGCATACGTTGTACCCGTCGAGTACTGATCGTATAAAGGCTTGAATGTCATTGTATACATCAGCTGCATCACTCGGAGTTGAATAGTATAAATTAGTGCAGCATCATTGGTGTTAACATAAACAAATACGAAGAAACTGGAAAGAGGTATTGTTATGATGCCAAAATACTCATCAATCAGAAGCTAGGTGGTAACTAAAGGGCAATATAAAAAATTAGAAATAAACCTTGAGTTGCACTTGGACCAAAGACCTTGTTAAACTTAAATGTTCTAAGGGCTTCTTTCCCTTGTTTGGAAGGATTTGCCACAACCAACTCGGTTTCACCATAGTGTTCCACAATAGATTGTTTCTCCTTTTGTCCTGGGAGAAATGGTCTAACTCTGCAATATACTCTAATATTTCCTATATCATAGAAAAGTTTTGTGTGAATTCACAATACACGTCCATTCATTTAATTTTTATTGTACAAATACTAACGGTGTCACCTTTTAATTCTTGAATGTCATTGAACATCTTCCGATTTTCCGCAAGAACTACCTGATAGTTCTCAGCTGCATCTACCAATGGTTTAAGATTTACACCTACACAAGTTACAACAAAATGATCAGATAGTGCTTATCCCATATAGATAAAAAAAAATGGAGGGGATTTTAAAATGAGATTAGTAACAAAGCTTACCTAATCGCTTAAACTCTTCTGCATAAAATGGTTGCTCATTTAGCACATGCTGCTTAACAGTTTCCCAAGACAATTTCAAGACCTGGATTTTTGAAAATTAGAGAAGTTGTAAGATTTGAAATGATATAAATAAATAAATAAATAAACTGACATTAACACATTTCTAATTTTACCTTTATTGAACTAAGCTGAAAAGTTGTAGCTTTCTGAAATTGGATAACTTTTAGGTTCCACTTTTGATATTCAGACTCATAAGAGGCCTCATTCTCTCTAATCTTATTACTTAATGATTCCAACTGATGCTCATATTCTTGTGACTTCTCTTTCAGTTCTCCTTTAGCACCCTTGATTTCTGCTTCCAACTGTGAGCACTGTAAATCATATGTTTTCTTCGTTGTTTCTAGATCTTTCGTCAGCCTAGCAATATCTTGGTTACTATTTTTCAATGCCTCTTCTAATTCTTGCTTCTTTGTTGAAAGTTCTGCATTCTTCTTTTCTAGATCATTCACCTGCTTAGTAACATCTTGATTATCTTTTTTCAATGTTTCTATTTCTTGTTTCAATGCTGAAATTTCCATGGTTTTATTCTCAAGATCTTTCGTCAGCTTAGCAATATCTTGGTTACCATTTTTCAATGTTTCTTCTAATTCTCGTTTCTTTGTTAAAAGTTCTGTATTTTTATTTTCTAGGTCCTTCACAAGCTTAGTAACATCTTGATTATCTTTTTTCAATGTTTCTATTTCTTGCTTCGATGCCGAAATTTCTGTTCTTTTATTTTCCAGATCTGTCATCAGCTTAGCAATATCTTGGTTACCATTTTTCAATGTGTCTTCTAGTTCTTGCTTCCTTGTTGAAATTTCAGTGTTTTTATTTTCTAGATCCTTCATCAGCCTAGTAACATCTTGGTTATCTTTTTTCAATGTTTCTATTTCTTGCTTTAATGTTGAAATCTCCATGCTTTTATTTTCCAGATCCTTCATCATCCTAGCAACATCTTGGTTATCTTTTTTCAGTGTTTCTATTTCTTGCTTCAATGCTGAAATCTCCAGGCTTTTATTTTCCAGATCCTTCATCAGCCTAGCAATATCTTGGTTACCATTTTTCATTGTGTTTTCTAGTTCTTGCTTCTTTGTTGAAATTTCTGCTTTTTTATTTTCTAGATCATTCATCAGCCTAGCAACATCTTGGTTACCTTTTTTCAATGTTTCTATTTCTTGCTTCAATGTTGAAATTTCTGTGCTTTTATTTTCCAAATCTTTCATCAGCCCAGCAACATCTTGATTTCCTTTTCTCAATGCTTCTAGTTCTTGCTTCATTGTTGCAATTTCGATCTTTTTGCTTTCCAGATCTTTTGTCAACCTAGCAACATCTTGGTCATCACTCTTCATTGTTCCTACTTCTTGTTTCAATGCCGAAAATTCCACCCTTTTATTTTCCATCTCTTCCACAACCTTAGTAAGGTCTTGGTTGCCTTGCTTCATTGTTTCTAGCTCTTTCTTCAATGTCGAAATTTCCACCCTTTTATTTTCCATCTCTTCCACAACCTTAGTAAGGTCTTGGTTGCCTTGCTTCATTGTTTCTAGCTCTTTCTTCAATGCCGAAATTTCCATGTTTTTATCTTCCATCTCTTTCACAGAGCTAGTAACATCTTGGCTACCTTTCTTCATTATTTCGAGCTCTTGCTTCAATTTTGAAATGTCTGTGTTTTTATTTTCCAGCTCTTTCATCAACCGAATTACCTCTTGGTTATCTTCCGTCTTTGTCTCCTCTTTAGCCTTTTCAGACTGTATTGATTCAAAAGCCTTCTTTTCTTCCATTTTAGTCACCTCACTCTGTTCCTTTGACTGCACGATTGCACTTGTAACTGCAGTCTGTTGCTGTTGCCGAATAGGGCTTCGAACCCCAACCTACAAGAAAAAGTTCCCTATGATAAACAGAGTTTGTACTAATATACAAAGTGCCTAAGAATCTATAGATAAACTAATTAACAATTTGAGGCAGTACCTCATTGTCTTCCCTTGCTCCAGAAGCAAGAACCTCAAGTACTCTAATTCTTGATTGATACTTTTCTTCGCGAGCCTTAAAAAGATTGTTTTGCTGAAGCCAGAGGGTAAAAACATGATATGAGGAAACAAACTGGGAAAATAAAAACTATATAGCTCTTAAAATACAATATAAGTGACTCACTGTTTTTAAATGATCTGCTTGAGTCGATATGCGCCGCTCAATCTCCTGGACAACTTTTCTCAACAAGACAGCCACACGCTGAGATGCAATTATATTGTCAAACAAACAATCATTTTCATTCAAAAGGCTTCTCATGCAACTTTTGGTTATAATATGTTTCAAGCCTTTACGGTAAGATAAACACACAATATATACAAGAGCATTTTTGTATAACTTTAACTGCAAAAGCCTTCAAGGCTATACCATACATGGGGTATTTCACTATTTCTTCTTTCAACACTTTCTTCCAAAATGGCGTTCACAACACTCAAAAGTGATTGAGTAGGAGCATTCTGCAAAAGTAGGTGCTGAAAGAAATTAGTGATGCATCAAACCAGAAAAATCATGTAAACAATTGGTGAATAAGAAGATGACAAAAAGATTCTCTAGATTTTACATTTAAACTGGTAGATTTCATCAGTTCTGAGATTTTTGCAGCAGGAAGTTCAGCATAGCTTCCGTGTTTCATTTGAAACACCTCATGAAATTTATGACCTACATGGTGTAATAATGCAGCCGATGGCTCTGCAGAAGAGAAACACTACTTAATCTGGTTAAGCACAAAATACGAAATATTTATTTTCATAAGTATAGATATCCTTAACACAGGCAAAGCTGTAACTTATTAGTTATTACTTTGTTCTTATCAGTTTCTCTTTCATTTTCCTAGTTTGTAAAGATTAAACCTCATTGAGCACTTGTAAAAATTATTTCTTATGGTTTTTACCCTGAATTGTGTTTTCAGTCTCATAATTTGCTTGACGTTTATCTTCTAACTTGGTCTTCCTTGATATGCTCCTGACATATTTCTTTACTATAGGGGAATATATGCAAACAGGGATATCAATAAATTTTATTGTTAATATAACCGTGAGAATGTTAAGGAAACTTCATACTCATGCATATCTCACAATCTCCATATGCATTAACGCATGTGCGCACACACTCACACACACACAGGAGGGAGAGGCTGAGTTAGGATCAAAAGTCAGCATACCAGCCATAACCGGACTACGCAAAACACTTTGGAACTTTGACTCTGATGGATTCTTCCTCTGATCACCCCCATGTGATGAAGGTGAACTCATGATGGATCTGACTTTGGAATTAGTCATAGAAATATTGTCTCCCCAAGCATTCTGTAAACTTTTGGCTCTAAGTGTTAAAAGACAATCCACAACAGACTTCATATGGCCCTGTAATTTAAAAGAGACGGTGGTAACCAGGGAGAACAAAACTAATGTAATACATAAAACTGTGAAGGTGCTAGAGAGTCAGTTTCTACAAGAATCTGTTTGAAAGAATTCTATTGAAAATTGTTGCCATTTTATGTTTCTGACTATAGTATTGCTCTAAAATTATGAACCAAAAAATAGATGTAAAAGTGTCTGATATGCTTTATTGATGATTACAGTTTTGGGACTGCCTCTACTGCAAATTAGGGCCTACTTAGTTTTTGTTTTGGTATCCATTTACTGTTTTCACTTTTCCCTTCAGAAAATTTTGAAAACAGAAAATACAGAAAGTAAAACCAAAAAACAACTAAGCTTTTAGTTTTCATGTATAGACACATATTCAAATCCATAAGAAGTCATCTCTCTTATACCTTCTCTAGGTCTGATATTTCAAACTTGGGCATGCCCAATGCATCTATGGCTTTCAGGAATCTCTTAACATTCTCTGACTTTGCTGACGGAGAATTATCAAATTCACTGACCTACAAATAGAAAAAGTAAACCGATTGAGCCAACACAACATAAAAAATCAAGTTGCCAATAAAAGTTGAAACAATAGCAAGGTGAATGAATGTTGTTACCTCACTTACTGAACCAGGTCGTAGCTTGTTCATTATTTGACATAAAATTGTACCATTGTTCAAGCATACTCTTAGCTCATCATCTGTGATATTTACCGGCAAGTTCAACGTTGGAAGAAGACTATTTAGCCACTGGACCAAAAGCATTCGGTGCTTGGCTGAAATTCATTCAAACCGAAGGAGATTAGCATATCAATTAAATGCAACAGAAAATTACTAAGAGGCATATTCAAGATAGGATTTCAAGCAGATGATTTTGTTCTTTATTTCAAAAAGCCTTTCATATCCGGATTTGGGTACATAAAAAGACATCAAATGGGACAAATTGGGATAATAAAGGCAAACAAATTTTGGTTTGGTTCCATCCTATACATGTTTGAGAGCTGGAGTCCATTTGATGTCACAAAAATGGGTTATTGCTGTAAAATATAGTCCCTTTGGATTTTTGTTTGAAGATGCATGTTAGGTTGATCATGCTTGGAGTGAGTCGCGCACCTAACCCACTCATAGATAGGCGTGGCGCCCGCCATGGGCAACTACCAAGGAGTGAGTGAAGCAATATGTTGCGAGTTAAGGAATCACTTTTCTTATTTGAAACATAAAAGAACACCAAGGAATCATTTTTCTTATTTGAAACATAAAAAAGCACCATTCATTACTCTCAATTCTCAAAGGATAATGCTGTCCCCGTACCTTCAACTTCACCAAAATTGATTCCATTGAAGTTGGCACTTGAAGAGTGGCCCAGATTCCTGGGTTCTGTAGAGTGGTTTTCCGATTGGGGCTTCATCACTTGAGGGTGCACACACCACTTCAGATATCCATGGAGATAATATTTCTAAAACAAGTTCCCATAAGTGTGATCATGTCACACAAAAGAAAACCCTTGAAACCTGCTGAAATTCATATTAATGACAAATAAAACCAATCAAAATCATTGCCTTTATTGACACTCCAGATTAAATTATGTACATTACATTCAATTCAACGCATCATCATCATTCACAAACCCTTCACACTTCCAATTTTATTCATTTAACAAAATCCATGCATTAAATTATTTGGAAGAAAGAAAACAGATTCTCGGTGAAAAAGAAAAATGATCCTACATTGTATGCAGATAAATTGTAAAAAAACAGCAAATTCAGCTGAAATTACAAAGACATTGTGTTTTAAATTCAAGAAAACTAAGAATCCAAAGAAAACGTTCCAAATTTGACCAAGCTCATTGTGACTTAAGAGAATGTGGTATAATGCGAATGAGAAGTAACGAAATTGAAGCGAAGTAATCAAACCTTGAGAGTGGAAACAGTGAGAACCGTGTTGAATCAAAGATTCTTGTTTTGGGGGAGGAGTTGACGAGTAAACTCATCAAGAAATTAAGAAACATGCATTGGAAAATTTTTGTACGTAAAGATGAGTGTGATTATTTATGGAGTGAGAGGGGGTTCCGAGAAGATAGGAGAGCAAAATTCTCTACGTCACAATCGAATTTAGGGAGAAGCTTCAAACATCAAAAATCAATGAATGATTGTTAATGAATGCAATGCACGCATGCAACACCCGCCAAAAAAACGAAACATTTCGTTGATGCTTGACACGTGTCCAGGGCCCAAAAAGAATCATGGGTTGGGCCTGGGCCTGCTTCTCATGAACAAATCACATACCCACAACGCTCTAGAAAATAGAAAATACACTTCCGAGTTCCGATGATAAATGCATTTGGTTTTTCAAATCGAATATATGATAATTCTAATAAAATGATCATAATTCTAATAAAGATAAATTTTTATGAGATGTTTGAAAGAAAATATAAATTATAACTCGTGTATCCCAATTATCCTTTTGCATTAGAAATTTCTAACGTTAACTTTGTAGCATCAAATCAAACCTTCTTTTTCCTCTTCTTCTAATGGCTTCCATTAACAACTTCAACCCTTTTGGTGGCAACTGGTTCAACAAACCCCAAAACCCTCTCCCTGCTCTTAACTTCAACATCCTCGGATTCTTCGAACACAACGCCAACTCTCCGCCCTTCGCCGCCATCGGGATCCCGAGGTTCTTCCGCTGAAGGCCCAAGAAGCCCAACGATGGAGAACCTGGCCACTTCACTCAGATGACTCACCAGTTCTTCTGGGAATGTAAGAACATCCCTGATTACAGGCATCTTCCGTTACTCTTCTCATTCAATTTTCAAGATACATCTCTCAAGTTTAGATCTTACATTTTAGGGTGATTGTATTATTTGATTTTGTAAAATAGTGGCATGTTTTAATTTTGATTAAGTGGCATTGTTGTTTGATCACATGTTGAAATAAGTGATGGCTGAGTTGACTGGATTAATTTTGAAAGATTTAATTTTGTAAAACATTTGGCTTGTGGATTAAGTGGCATTGATTGAAAAGGTTTTGGGTTTTTGTTTATGTTTGTGAAATATTTGCTTAAGAGCTAGGCAACTTCCAATGATGTTGAAATAGCATTGAACCAGAACTTTGGGTTTAGATAAGGTTCAGAGCTTTGCTCTTGCTAGTGAAATATGTGATTGGACCTACATGTTTTACAATATATAGGTAGTTGTCAACGAGGGTTCGAAATTAATTTGTAGGAATAGGATTGCATGACATTGATAAACAGGTCTTTGGTTCGACTCAAATTGGTGGTCCCTTGTTTGTGGTTTACCATGCCTTGGTTGTGGAAAAGTCTATCCACCTGATATGCTTTTATTTAGCCAAAAAAAGTGACAAGGACTATGTTAAGATACGTGTCTGTATTTTTCCCCCCCTATAACTGCTATGGAAAAAGAGTTGGATGTGAGATATAATTAACACTATCTTTGTTTGTTGAAGGTTTTGTGATGCAACTCTAACCTTTGTGCGTAATTATTTAATTGGTGTGTCTCTACTCATTGCTTCCATGTTGGTTGTTTGTTGTATTTTCTGTTTTCTATTTAATGTAGTTATCATGAGGAGTGGTGGATGGTACTATAAGGACAGGCTAGGTCGTACACGAGGACCCCTGGAGTTAATTACGCTTAAAACTGCTTGGGGTGCCGGAATTATAGATAAGAACACTTTCATTTGGGGCGAAGATATGGATGAGTGGGATCCAATCCACATGATTTATGGAATGGAGCGTGCAATTGCTACTTGGGAAGGTCTGACAGTCTTGATCTCTATCCTTCTTTTACCCTTTAATCATTTATTGTGTAAATTGTAAAGTGAACAATCGGTATGTTTTATTTTGACCATTTCTGGGCATGCTAAGAAAGTAGCACCATGTGCTATGATGAATTCCTTCATGGTAAAGTATATCCACTAGGATAAAGATATCAGGTTGATGGATAAGTTACAATTATGATGTTGCACCTGTTTGGTTATTTTAATCAGAGCACAAGAAATGACACTTGTGACTTTTTCTCTCTGATCTTCATACACTGAGAGAAAAAGAAAAAAAAAAATTACAGTATCGGATCACTTATTTTTCAGCTTTTCTATCTTGGATGTTCTTATGGTCCCTCAGTTATTGATGTCTTAAACTGGGTTTATAAGAGTACTGTATGTGAAACTGTTTATGAATTTCAAACTTGTTTGCTTCCACACCCTAAAGTAAGAGCCCAACTTAAAACTAGCTCTTGCTAAAATTCTTGTCTTCTTGATAACTGTTTCTGTAATACTTGACTGAAATACCAGTCAAACTGATTTGCTATTACATTCTATCCTAGATTTTGTTGACTTATATGCCAAAAAAGGTTTTACTATCTAATTCAAGTGAACAATCTATTGAAGACAATCCTTGTGAATAATGATCACATTCTGCATCTGAAAAAATCAAAAAACATAAAATGATTCTCGGTTTGTTATTTTTTCTTTTTGTTTTTTCAGTTAGATTCGCTGCTTCAGCAACGGCTTTTCTTCACAAACTTCAGAAGGGCATACCACCATGGGTTCCTCTCAAGGGATTTGAAAAGAAGACTTATAAGCAGCTTGAAGAAGAGGCTATAGAAAGCAAGAGACGTGATTTAGCGGTGTTAGAAGCTAATGATGGTGTTTGGCCAGGAGTTAGAATTCCAAGTCATGCCCTATTTCTTTGGGCTAGTGGCTCTGAACTCACCACTATTTTGGAAGAGGATCACATGCCCAACAAATACATTCCTAGACATCTTAAGGTATGCATATGCTGAGACCATGTGATTTAGGGTGCCTTTGTTTTTTATTTTGAAAAAAAAAAGTGATTTTATAACTTGATTTTGTAGTTGTAAAAACGGAATATTGATATTTCTTAGAAACCACTCTGGTTAGCTTTTTTGAAAAATGCTGAAAATTTAAAGAAATATCGCAAGGTGAAAAATCTTTCCCTGTAAAAGAAATTGATTTTTTGGTCCAGAAAAAGGCAAACATAAATGAACCTGTAAATGGATAATTATGTATTATCTTTGTTCTTACTTGCTTGGTCTTAGATAATACAAGAAACTTTACTATGTTCTCTGTCAATTATAGATGGAAATAGTAATGAATTATGGGTTCAAACTAATTTGTGACTAACTCTTGCCTCCCAGTTTTTTTCTTTTATTTGTTTGGTTAGATAATTGTGAGACAGGTTGCAGTTGGCAAAAATTATTCCAGGTTTGAGGCCATGGGAAGTTCTGAGTATAGAACAAGCAATGGATCAAATAACATTTAATGGCCAATGGTACCGGGAACCACTCGGCTCATTCCAGACTGGTCCACCATACATCCAGCACTGGAATAAGGACATAATGGTATGCATCTTAATCCGTGCATCTTGATTCACCACTTATCTACATTGATGTATTTTCACTCTCTTCCTACAATGATTAGAGATTGATACATGCCTTACCAAGTACAAACTTTTGATGTTTCATATCATATCCTTTCTTGGTTAAGTAAAATATTATAATGAGAACTAAAAACAAAAGAAAGTAGATGATAATAAAAGGACCAAAACCAATACAAAATTTCATAGGGACTAAAATCAAAATTATCTATATTTGTTGGAACCCATAGAATGCAAAATCACGGTTAGTTGCCTTTATATGAACAATTACCTGACTGTGGTGATGTCTTGGTATCTCTACAATCCTATTTTTGCAATAACTAGCCTCATCTCAAACATGAGATATTTCGCTTTATTATTTGCAGAGGTTATATAAGATATTCGAAGATCTCAACGACGAGGTGTATGAAAATTTCATGAGGAACCTCCCGGGATTTGATAAAATTGCAGAGAAGGTTCAGAGAGATTTTGTTACAAAATTTCAATAAACTGTTGGAGAAGAGAGAAGCGGAGAAAAGGAGGCGGCGGCGGCTTGGTAGGTGAGCTGCAGTGGTCGCTTCTTGTCTCTTCTCTCACATGATATCGACATATCGAATTTTAAAGATTCTGGTTAGGTCACTAGCAAGAACATTTCATTTGCCCAGTTCATGATGAAAATAACGATGAGAAGGCAAATTTTGGGTGGAGAGGGAAATCAAACTGTAAGTTGCCACCAGGTATTGTAGCTTCTGCTGAAATGACACACACTCTCTCTCTAAAATGTTGTCTTAATATAGATGGTTGGTCAAGCCGTTGCGAGTGATCTATTGGTTTGGAACTTTGGTAGTCTACACGGGAATGGTTCGTCTTAATTGAGAAATGCATAAACACCCAAATTGATTTCCAAAGAATTCTAGATCGGACAATTTGGTCTCTAATAAATTTTTATCCTGTAAAAGTATTCGAAAATTACTCCCGTCGAACGTATTGGTCGTTCTGCTGGCATTCTGGCAAAAGGCCAATTTGGTGTCATCAAGAATCGTGAGAAGCACAAGGGAAGTTTTGAGACCATCCATGTCCAGGATGCTACTGATTAGGAGTTTGCAACCCGCATGGGGAATCCGTTCATCATCGGCAATGGAACAAAGCCTTGGGTGTCTCTTCCCAAAGTTGTCGATCATGGAAGAGGCTAGAAAGAGGCTTGCTGTTCAACAACAAACTGCTGCATAAATTTAATTATGATATTGTTGGAAAATTTTGGTTTTCAGATTCAGATTCTTAAGCTTTGGGGCTTACTCTCAGCATTGTTTTGTTAGCACAATTGTCAACAAGCTTCATGTGATCTCAGCCTTATTACCATGATCAATAGTTGAATACTAATATACTGTGGTGAGTGGTGACTTATTCTTGTTTCATTCTTTTGATATCTAAATTTCAAATTTACTTCTATAGATTCTAGGGTGTTTGATCTTTCATTGAATAATTTATGTTTGTTAATGTATGTTTTTATATCAATGACATGAACTTATGTTGGTTTACTGTTGTCTTTGAAACATATATATATGTTAATAATAGGAATTCAATGTAACAGCAAAGTTATTATTACCTCCATGCAAAGAGCGAGATATGTTACTTTCTGTATATAATTTATTTTACTTTACATGTGGGACTGTGGGAGAGAGGAAAAATTTATGATGCCTACTAATAGAATATTAGAATTTAGAGTAATGTAACTTATTTTTTCTATTTTATAGTGTAATGTTAACTATAAGAATTCTAACAAATATAAACGTTACGAAGATAATATGATTTTTCTTTCATTTTTGACACGCAAGATATTATGAAGTTGATCACTTAATACCTTACTATATTTTTAAGATATATCATGTGAATTCAAATTTACTCCAAATTTAATGTTGCTTGCTTCTATAAAGGGAATAAATGTTCCTATATTCTGTGTGTATCTTTTTGTTTTTGTTTACTTCGAGGAAAAGAATAAAAAGGTACGGTGCCTAAGTATTTTTCATGGAAAAAAATGCCAACGGTTAAGCAAGGTATATAATTAAATTAAATTGATTTTTTTTGAATTATCATTATTAGCATTAAAACTGTTATGAATTATGATACTATTTCTTTTAAATGTTTAACTTTACATAAGAAGATATATGAATGATTTTCGTCTTTTTTTTCTTCTAAAACCGATAAAAAAAAAACACATCAATTGTTATATCTCATGATAGACATTTTGAGTCGCAGGTCTATTCGATTTAGAGGTTTAGTACACAGTAAAGACTTTTGAATACTTTTTTTTTTTAAAGAAGAACTCAACACATAAAATGGAGCAAAGAGAACAGACAACTGTAAGATAAAATAGACAAAAACCAACCTAATAATGCATAGTATCATATGTCCGTTTGTTATTTCCGGCATTGCCATCAACAAAAAGATCCACACCTAACCATTCCTTTGAATACTTATGGATGGTAGAAGTTTTGATAACTTCATTCATCCTGCTCTGGTTCGCAAATTGGCGTTGCCAATTCGTAAGGCTCTCCGGTTCAAGGTTCAGGTGGGCAATGACAATTTATTGCAGTGCAAAGGTGAATTTCGTGACTTACTGGTGAGCATTCAGGATCAGTTTCTCCTTATTACGGCCTTTATGTTCTCGATTGCTAATGAGGAACTAGTTTTGGGGGGATATTTGGCTTGAGATACTCGAGACGCATTTAGTAAAGAGGAGTGTTAGAGAGTCAGTAATTTTTGTGTTTTGTAACCATCAATTGACCATCAATAGTGTTTTTAATGGGGTGAAATTACATCCAATAATGAGAGATCATTCACTTTTCTTTTGATAGTTAAGTGTTGGTCACAAAACACAAAAATTACTGTTTCTCTTTTAGTAAATTACAAAAACAAAAGTTCATTATCTTCATGGTTGGGGACCATATCGTGAATTTACACGGTGAAAAGCAATTGTTGTCAGCTGCGGCCTAGTTCCACCAATTTAAAAAATTGCATGCAACTGCAAAAATTTTCGAAATGTACACTGTCCAATTGCAGTGCCGAGACATGGAGTAGTCCTCCTCTCTTTAGAATTACCCTCAAACATAGCGTCCGATCTGTGATGTTTTTCAGGTGCCAAAGGATCTTCCCCAACCCAGGACACATGATCATGCCATTTCCATTGTTGTTGCACACGACACTTATTAAAGTGCATCTGTATTGTTACCTCCACAGCTAGAAAGCTAAAATTGAGAAGATAGTGTCTGAGATGGTGATTGAGGAAATCATCCAACCTAGCACTACTCCATTTTCTTCACCGGTGACCCGGTGTTATTGGTTAAAAAGAAGGATGGTTCCTGGCATTTTTCCACCGATCGGGATCTAAATACTGCCACCATCAAGGACTGATTCCCAATGTCAACGTAGACAAATTTCTTAATGAATTATTCGAAACTCACTACTTTTTTAAGCTTGATCTTTCGCTCCAGCTACCATCAGATCCAGGTCAATTTTCATGGCGGGAGTGTTGATACAAAGTCTAAAAAGAGAGATGTTTGAAGGGATCACTCACGTGAAAGAGGGGATAATGACGAGGCAGTTACAAACCAAAGAAAGGAGGTCAAAGAATGTGACAGTAGAAGCTCTTAAGGAGGCTGATGCAACTAAAAAGAGTATGTGTGATATGAGTTTCCTATTGATCCTCTTCTTTCCTCGAACTACTTTCTCTTGATTTCTCTCTTTTAATCTCACTTTTTCATTGTAAGTGGTCTCAATCTCTAATAGAAGACAATTCTCAATTTACTCCTTTTTTTTTCTCTCTATGTTATTTGCTTTTAACTAGAGTGAAACCCCTTCGATGCCCAATGTNAGTTACATGTTCATTTATTGTTTTTATTTTTGTATTTATTATAATTGACAGACTTAGTTTTTTTATATGGTAAATTTGTTTTCTTTTTTATTTTTATTTGTTGTTAGAGTTATTTTTTTTACTTCATGTCATATATTCTTGTAGAGACATAATATTTTTGAATTGTTGACTTGTATATATTTTTTTATCTATTGTACTTTTTTTATTCTACTTTTATATATGTTCTTCATTTGAAAATGTGTTTTAGATTCGTTTTTTTTTTTCTTAATCTCTTAATTTGTATGTCATCTAGGTATGATGATATTAGTGTTGGTAAAGTTGGTTCTTATAATCAATGAAGAATATAAATGAGCAATAAAAATGATGTTTTGAATATAAATTAAATTTTTGTTGTATTACTATTACCTGTTTTATTTTTTGTAATAGAGATTGAGTTTCATTATTTTTTGTCGGAACAAATGTCTTTTAAGTGTGGGGTATATAAATTTTTTCAATTGGAATGGTGCTTTAGTATCATTGTTGTCTTGGAGTGTAATTAGATTTAAAGTAATTGTGTCCAATAATTTTTTTGCTTTTTTATCAAATAGTACAAAAATTATTGTGGCACTTTGATCTAAAACCTTTAATTTAATTTTTAATCTAAAAGAATTATTGAGTTAGTAATTTATAATTTGGTAGAACTTTTTATAATAAGTATAATTTGATAGAATTTAATGAAATCTTTTACAATTTGAATCTGTAATAATTTTTTATGTTGTCGCATAAACATTTTATTTTTTGTATTTTTTATATTTTTTTTTACATTTATTTATTCTTCTTCTATTTCATATAATTTT
>NC_029789.2:135170460-135171350 GCF_000816755.2 Arachis ipaensis
ATATTTTTAACTGGCTATTGATTCCTCAATAAAATCCATTAATTGCTTGCATTGTTATCAAAAACTCAATAAATACACATACAAAATATTGCATTATAAAGAATTTTAAATAGGCGACGTAACTAAGTAGAAATGAGACCATATCTCCTATGAGTTTAGATATTAACTCTAGTAGAACTTTATGTTAGTAGGATATGGTGCATGACTCCAACTAAGGTTTAAACTGTCAAATGAAGCATTATCTACGAGAATATTTTGTGGAGTTGTGGACATATTCCAATTCAATTGTTATCTCAAAAGGTTTTCAGAAAAATATACTTGATTTAAGGTGAAATTCAAATTCTTTTAGATACAATATATTAATGCAAAATATTTTTCAATATTTCTCAGATTTTTCTTTTAACTATTTTTTTATAATTTAAAACATGTAGGAAATTGTTGTATATTTTTATGTGTTTCAAATTTCATTTGACATAGAAAAAAATTGTGAAACTATAAAATTTTATATATATTGGAGTGTAATGTTTATTTACAAAAGAAATTCAAGTGCAATGATGGATTTTCACACATATACACGAATTATCTTTGTATATTTTTGGTTTCTTATTTTAAACATGACTTAAAAATTATTAAAAATAGTGTCTCACACAATTCGTAATGAATTTGTTCTAATACGCTTTTAATTTATTTGTCTACAAAATTTATTCACATTAAAAGTAACTAAAATGTTTTTTAAAATATATAATTTCCCACCTACAAATAGTACATTAAAATTATTCACAAAATATTCTTATAATACTAGTTTATACCTTTTTATTCAACTCTCAACTATCAAGACTTAAACCAGCGAAGAAGAGAACAAGCATTATATACATAAACTAGAATATCAG
>NC_029789.2:135171391-135201125 GCF_000816755.2 Arachis ipaensis
CCAAAAACAAAATGAAAAAAAAAAAAAAAGAAAAAGAAAAAGAAAAATACAGGCACACTTTCATCAAATCAATATCCAATAACACATTATAAGTTACTGAAGCTTGATTAGCAATAAACTAAAATTACCGTGCCAAAGTAGTGGAGCTTCAACTTTCAATTGGCCATCTCCTTAGTTTCTTATTCCAGTGTTTTTACTTTAGCTTCCTTTTTGTTGAAGAGTTGTAATGCTATCTACCAACTTAGCTTCATCGATATTTGATGTTGTATGTTACTTGCTTGCTTGTTTGCTTTATTGCAAGAAACTTCCCCTTTTTTGTACTCTCCTTGTCTCCATGTTTTCATCATGAAGGTACTCTCCATCTTAATAACCATTTCATGTTTTTGTATTTTTTTTTAAATCTATAAAATTTAATTATTCTGTCGGTCCGTATATTTTTACTAAATTTTTAATTAGGTCTTTATATTTTTTTTCTTATAACTGGTTTTTACACTATTTTTAATTTTATAATTAGGTCCTTTCTAGTCTCCTAATATAAAAATATTAGAGTTAATTAAATATTTTTTCACAAATTGAAGGTGTTAATAATAATTAAAAACTTAACTAGATATTTGACTGCATATATTTTAAAAAATATTCCGTTAAATTTAACATTTTTTATATGAAAATAACTTAATTATAAAATTAAAAATAGTGTAAAAATTTAATTTAAAAACTATAAAGATTAATATAATAATTAAACCTTAATTAAACTATAGATATCTTGCCATATTGCTGAAAATTTGACCCAATTCTCAATTTAAAAAAAAAAAGAGTAAAAGTTTTACAAGAATGATACTTCTTTTTTATAAGATTCCTATATGATATCTAATCGTTGCTTGACTGTTTAAGACATTATTATCTTAGGGCGGGCTTGGTAATGCTTATTCTAGAAGTTTTTGATAAATTAAAAAATTACGTGATTGTATTTTTTGTTTTTCAAAATTAGATATATTTTAAAAAATTAACAAGTCTAATATAATTTGATATTTAATGAATTTTTTAATTTAAAAATGACTCTTAACTATATTCATCTCTATTATAATCATTTTAAAATTAGAAGAAATTTTATCAAATATTGTTATTGTAGTTGGTATTTATTGAAAGTAGTTTCTATTTTAAACCTAATGTTATTGCCAATTTTTTAAAGAGAAAATGATAAATCGATCCTGATTTTTTGGTCTACGGCTAGGGCTGGAAGTGAATCAAGCCAACTCATGAGCCAGCTCGAGCTCGACTCGTTAACAGCTCGATAAGCTAAGCTCGTGAGCTGGTGAGCCAAGTTTGAGCCTGGAATTGAGCTCATAAATTAAATGAGCCGAGCTTGAGCTTGGATAAGCTCAGCTCATTAGCTCGTGAGCTGGCTCGATTATATATATATATATTATAACAATCTTAATTATTTAATATTTATATTTATTTTTTACATATAATTTTAATATAGGACATAAATAAAAAATTTATAATTTATTGATAGATAAACAATATATAAAATTGATTTTTTTAAATATTTTTAAAAAGGTGAGCCGAGCTTGAGATTAAAAAATAAGCTCGATTGTTAATGAGTCGAGCCATGAGCCAAGCTCAATTTTCGTGAGCCGAGCTTGAGCTTGCTCTAGCTCGGTTCAGCTCGACTCACTTCCAGCCCTAGTCTACGGACATTCAAGTCCATGAAGATTTAAAAATACATTTAAGTATCTGACCTCTTCAAAATCTAGACATATCGATCCCTGAGTCTAATTTGTCCAATTTTAAAAACTCTCTCACGTGTGTATCCGTATCTACCAGGTCAGTACAACGGGAGTCACGTTTGATTTTTTCGTTGAGTCTGACAAACCCAAGTGAATATGAGAGATCAATATGTCTAGATTTTGAAAATGTCAGGAACTTAAATGTATTTTCAAATTCTTAAGGACTTAAATGTTTGCAGATTAAAAGGTCAATGACTTATTTGTCATTTTCTCTTTTAAAGAACAAAACATAAATAATTTTGAGCAAGTCTTTAAAAAAAAATACCGAACAAGTTATCGAGAAAAAAATTATAAATTAAGTCTTTTTGAAAGCTTAAATAGTTAGAGTTATAGATGTGCGAAAAAATTGTAATGTTAGATATGATTTGTTCTTCTATCAAGGACAAATTTATCATAATTCATTCTTCGGTGTCTTTTACTACAAGAAAACAGCTCTATTGCCACGCTTTTAAAGCGTGGCAAAAAGTTGAAAAAAGCGTGGGGATAGCTTTTCGCCACGCTTTTTGAGCTACCGCCACGCTTTTGAAAGGGTCACGACTGCAAGGGTGGCGGTTGCTCTATCGCCATGCTTTTTTTGCCACGCTTTTTACAAATTGTCACTTTTAAAAGTGTGGTTGTAGGTGGGAGATATGACCACGCTTTTAAAGTATGACCGTATGTGGAGGATATGGCCACGCTTTTAAAGCGTGGCAATAGAGGAGATATGGCCACGCTTTACAACCGTGGCAGTAGACAAAGATATGGCCACACTTTAAAAGCGTGGCAATAGACAGAGATATGGCCACACTTTAGAAGCGTGGCAATAGATAGAGATACGGCCATATGGACACGGTTTTAAAGTGTGGCGAAAAAGATGGTCAATAACCTAATTATTCTTTTTATTAATGAATTCATAAATAAAACCTTACCAAAATTCATAGATAATTTTATAATTTAGTCAATGACCAATAATTTTAAATCAAGTAATCCAACTTTCATAAAGAAGAAAAGTTCTTTATTTGGATAAAGGTATTCTAATTATTAACATGTCTACCTAAAGCAGCTTAACCCTAACCATCAGCTTGCTTTATATACAACATATACAGCATAATCTTTCTCCACTTTATCATTTTATAACCTTTTAGCCACTTGTTGATGATTGCCTATATCTTAGGTGGCCAATTTCCCAATACATTGCATGACAAATTTCCAGCAAAAATTACAATCTTAAAGATTACACTGCCACTGCTTGCTGTTTGATATATATAGTTATACCTTTTTTGTTCAGATTCCAATATCTTCCTAACACTTTCCTTAGCTATCATAGACCCAACCCTGGCATACTTACCAACATTCTTCAAAAATTCTAACAAACTAAACTCTTTCCACCAGTCATAGTTATTTAAAATCACAACATTAGAACCTTCTAAGTTCTAATTCAGCAACAACAAACAGAATTGAAGTACTTGGTTATATTCCAACATTTTTATTAATAAAAATATTATAATTTTAGCTAAGAATAGGACAGTGACCATTGTTTTTTTTTTCTTTTTATTAGTATCTCTCTATGACAATAAAATGGAAAAGATTACTTACATCATCTTTGTGTAGAATGTGAGTTGATTCGGAGGAGCGAGGAGTATTTCTTACTCTGCTACTTGAGGTATCCAAAGGAGAATCTTGGGCAGCTTGCACTAAGGCTGCTACCTCTTCATCGCTCATTTCAGGGTTGATTTGGTGCACCAATACCTTTAATAAACTACATACACCGTCCATCTTCTTCTCTAATGATGAGACCTTAGCGTTATATTCAACTTTTATATGGCGAATCTTCTCATCCTTTTTAAGAGAGCTTCTTGTAATTGAAGCCTCATAACAACGAACTCGACCTGGTTGGTCCTTTCCTAACACTCCTACAAATGCATCGTCATCATTTTCTTCTGCCTCTAAACAGTTCTGAAGTTCAGTCTATCAAAAAGCAACAACCAATAAAATACAAAGTCGCATTAACTCAATATAAATAGAAATCACATCAGAATTCATATTGTACATATCCAAAATACAAATACAAACAACTCACAATTGTGGTTTGTGTTTTTAGCATCAATTTCTTTTCCTTTTTTACTTGTGCGAGTTGCTATGAAAACTTCAGCCCTTGATGGTTCTTCACTGTTCTCTTTAGAGTCGCGCAAGAGTACATAGAGAAAAGTTTATATGAAGCATACTAACTAGACAACTATACCATGAATATATATAAAAGAGAAATCACAAAGAATAAGTTATATTACCAACTGCTTACGCACTATTCCAAAATTTGTGGATCCCATTCGGTGAGGACATGTTTGCTTTGACCTATTTTTAGTATTCTTAGCAGAGATAACCTAAATATAAACATGAAGAAGAGATATTATTATTCTTACAAGATATCATGTCAAATTTCTTCAAAACACCTAAGTTTAGGAACATGAAGAATTAATGATAGTATGCTTGATGGTACATAGGAAGAAATAAAATACAATATTACCTTGATATCCGAAAGACTCTAATACCTTGATATTATTATTCTTACAAGATATCATGTCAAATTTCTTCAAAACACCTAAGTTTAGGAACATGAAGAATTAATGATAGTATGCTTGATGGTACATAGGAAGAAATAAAAGATAATATTACCTTGATATCCGAAAGACTCCAATACCGAATTAGTTTGCGAAATTGAACCTCGGGAATCTCTAATGGTCGGTTCTTTATCATTTCTTTCTTTGTGTTGTACTTCAAAAAATGTTCTTTTTTTATTTCGCCCTTGTATTTTTTCCATGCACAACAAAATCTCCGCATTACCCACAGCTTTGAACCTATAGGAAGAATGAAATTTTGCTATGCAACACAACACATTAGAATGTCAACGGTTAGCATAAATAATGTGACAAATAAACTAACAAAAAAATTATCCATAATGCCATATTTACATACATTGACATACTCCCACATGTCCTCTTTGAGTTTTTTAGGCACACCATACCAACTAGTATATAACAAAGTCACAAAACTAGGATTTCTAACTGTGGTGCCCAATAGTTGGTTGAGGTTAGATACAACCTCCTTGGTTAGACCTATAGGCTGCCCTTGAAAAAATTTCACCTCCCGTCGATCATTAAAATCTGTGGCATGAAACTTTTTGCACGTAGTTTTTCCACGGGTTTTCTTTTTTATTGTGCCTAAGTCCGAATAAAATAACATAATTCAATTGAGAAGTAATATAAGCTCTAATTAGACAATAAAGTAAACAAGAAAAGTACCTTCATTATTAGCTTGTCCTCCACTACCCGCATCATTTGTATCATCATCAAGCTCATTTTCTTCATCTTCCTCATCTTCTTCATCTTCCAAATTTATCTCATGTACCTTAAAATACATGTCAAGACTCGTTCCTTTTTTATTTGAAGTTGCACTCATCTCGTTTATATCTTCTCCGTCATCATCAAAATTTATGTCATTTTGTTCCATTGCATCAAGTTCAGCAGTCCTTTGATTCCTAGTTTTAGAGTTCTTTTCAACTTCAAACATTGTCCCATTTCCAATATGCTCGCATTCTTGAACAAGTACCGTTGTTTGGGCCTTCCTTTTTTTCTTCAAAGTCCTAGCTTGCTCTTCAAATGCATCTTCCACTATTGTGATGGGTTGTTTGCTTGTTGGATCCTTTGGGTCTTGAGCTTGCAAGCTAGCCTTCTTATTTTCAGCCATGATCTTTTAATTTATCTCTTAATCTTGTATTGTTGTAGCAATTCAACACTTGACTTCACTTGTCTAACCTCAAAGTATCCGTTTTCTTTAGTGATCTCCCCTTTCTCCATTCTGCATACACAAAATAATAACAATGAATAAAATGATATTTAAATAATAATTAAATGAGCATAATCAACTGAAGCAAGTAATTAACTAAGCAAAACAACTAAGAAAAGTGGATTGTTTAGGATTCTACCAAAAAAACTTGTCAAGATGTTTCAGAATCAAGGTCCTCCATGTACTCATATTCGCTTTCCTCATCTTCCTCATAATGTTGTTTGGCAAACATGTTTGGATCCATATCTATAATAGTTGCTCGTAGAACATTCCTCACTAGATCAATTTCGCCATTATCATTTGGAAGACTTGGAATCACTTCAGGTTCGCATGGCTCCCTTGCATATATTATGGGGGAATCAGACTTAAGGTCATCACTTACCCTAAATAAATCTCTTGGGATTGTTTTCATAACATAGTGCTTGTCACTGACATATGGGTCTTACACATAAAAGCATTGATTTACTTGAGATGCTAGCACAAATGGTTCTTCTTGGTAGCATTTTTTTTATTGAAATACACATATGAAAGATCAAAGTTGTCTTTTCCAATTGAATACCACTCACACTTAAACAAGACTACCTTAAATTGGCCATAATAATCTAACTCAAACATATCAACTATTCTACCATAGTAGGCTACTTTTGCTTCAATTGGGTTCTTATCTTTCACACTAGCAAAACTAGGAGTTAATACCTCTAATGTGACACCACTATTTTGAGTTTTACATCTCGCATCACGGTCCCTTGTATGGAACCTATACCCATTGATAATATAATTTAAAAATCTTTTTGCAACTCTATTTGGACCCCTAGCCAACCCTTTTGCCCAACCAGGCACATCGTTTTTCATGGCACGAATTTTAAACCATTCTGAAAATTGTTGACTACGATCTTTGGCTTTCTCCACTTTGTTCTTCATGGATTGTTATCATTAACTACCTTCTCATGCTCTCTGAAGAGATTAAATATTCATAGTCTTATTTGTGGTTGTTGTTGTTGGATTTGAAGAATTTGATGTTTATCACAAGCCCTAATTTCCTAAGGATTTGTAATTGTTGTTGTTGTTGTTATTGTTGTTGTTAATTGTATTTAAGGATTTGTAGTTTTAAATTTTGTTAATGGAAGAAGAAGGGAGAAGAAGGATTTGTAGTTTTAAATTTTGTTAATGGAAGAAGAAGAAGAAGAGTGAACTGGTGAAAAAGGGGCATTTTTGTCATTTAAAAATTTTTTATTAAAAAGGACGATTTTAATATAATTTTAAAATGTTGGGGACGATTTTAAATCCAAAATAATGTTGGGGATGAATTCGATTCCGACCCTAAATGTTAGAGACCAAAACAATACTTATCCCTTATAATTATTATTAATTAGAAAATATAAGTGGACTTAGTAATAATAACACGGAAGATATGCATACTAAACTATAAAGACAAAAATAATAACAAATTTTACTCATATCAAATAATCATATAAAGAAAACAAAAATAAACATTAGGCCACAATTGTAATCACTCTATAATGATCAAACAAGATCATTGAGAATCCTAACTCTCACTTTTTGTAATTATGATAAAAACAATCGCCTATCCCCCATTCTTAATATAAATTTGAGCAAAGGCTTGACTTTCCGTGTCTATGTCCTTGATATCCAATTCCTAATCATCTTGCAGTGTACTGATCTTTTTAAGTCAATCGAACAGTGATGCGGGCAGAAATTAGCGAATTAAAAATTGTTAAAATATATACATTGCAAGTATAGTTCTTAACTCACCAGAAATCTGCCTATCAATTTACAAAGGTGTCACAGAAAATTGAAATTTAAAATACTGGGAGTATGAATCCCAGGTCGTCTCCCAACGAGTTGCAGAAAAGTGTGCTATTATATTAATCAGAGGTTTTCAAAAAGGTTTGAGTTGAGTAAGCAGGAAATTAAATTGATGAATTTGAATAATGCAAGTAAAAGCCTTGACTGGGAATTGATTAGTTGGAATCCCTATTATTGTTGGAATACTCTCAGGATTAATTGACAATTGAAGGTTGTCCTGTTTAGTTATCCTTCACTAGGTGAAGGAAAGTCAAACAAGTTGGAATGCTATGTTTGTTCACAAGTTGCAATCCACTTAATTAAAAGGGATTGGTGTTAGTGATTAGGAGGCAATCCAACCAATAACCCAATTACAATTTTTCTTTCAAGTCTTCCAACTCAAGGGTTCCTTTCAATCAATTCCCCATCAAGTTAGGGAACTACTCGCTCATTGTGAATATAAAATTCATAGCGTATAAAAAGGAATTAAAGGAAGACATTGCAAATAAAAATCGAAATAGTCAATTAAAAATAAAGGTGATCCTTGTATTAAATAATCCTAAAAATATTCCAATGGTAAAATTAAACAAAGCAAAGAACATGGAAGAGTAAGACCAAGTAAAGAAAACGAACTAGAATGACGAAGTCTTGATGAGGTAATAACTCTTCTCAATATCCCAATGCGAAAAGCTAGAGAAACTAAAATCCTAAGAACTATCAATGTGTGTGGAGAGAAAAACCTATAGGAGGAGTAAAACTAGATCTAAAACTAAAACTGTGTAGAATGAATGTTGTCTTTGGTTTCTGCATATTCTCTGGCTCTAGTCTGCTGTTCCGGGCCGAAAACTGGGTCAAAATAGGGCCCGAAATCGCCCCCAGCGAATCTGCAAATTATGCAGATTGCGCACATCACGCGACCGCGTCGCCCATGCGGACGCGTCATTTGCGTTTCTGCTTTGCCACGCGGACGCGTCGTCCATGCGGCCGCGTCACTCGTGCTGTTCCATGCCGCGCGGTCGCGTCATCCATGCGGCCGCGTCGCTTCTTGCTGATTATCTCCTCAATTTCTTGTGTTCCTTCCATTTTTGCAGGCTTCCCTTCCAATCTCCAACTCATTCATGTCCTATAAAGCTTGAAACACTTAACACATAGATCACGGCATTGAATGGAATAAGGGAGAAATAAAATACATAATTAAAAGTCTCTAGGAAGCAAGTTTTCAACCATAAAACATCTTTAGGAAGGAAATATAAATGCATGCTTATTTAATGAATAAGTGGGCAAAGATCATGATAAAACCACACAATTAAACACAATATAAACCATGAAATAGTGGTTTATCAACCTCCCCACACTTAAACATTAGCATGTCCTCATGCTTAATTGAAGGAGATAAATGAAATGAGTAAGAACATGTAAAACCTATGAAATGCAATGCAACCTATATATATGAATGCAACTATATGATTCTTGTCCACTTGATCAAAAGTAAGTAAGTTCTTCAAAATAATTATAATTCAAATTCTACTAATTCAATTCTTATAAAGTAAGAGCAGATAAAAATGCAAGAGGATAGCTCATAAAAGCAGGGAATATAGAAATTCAAGCATGGAACCCTCACTGATGGTGTATGTACACTCTAGTCTCTCTAGTGTATAGGGTAATCACTCTATCCTTCTCTAATCATGCTTTCTAATTTTTGTTCTTCTCCTAACCAATCAACAACATTTAATATACCAATGCAAGCATCATGAGGTCTTTTCAAGGTTGTAATGGGGCCAAGGTAAAGGTAGGGGTACATATATGGTCAAGTGAGCTTATAAATTGAATCTTTAATTAACCCAAACTTCAACCCAACCTATATATTTTACATAACTTTAGAATTCATACCTAGCTACCCAGAGTTCTCCTTTTACATTCCATACTCATGTATCAACTTTTTATTTTAATTTTTATCATATGTGCATTGATTTTTGAATTCTTAATTCAGCATTGGGGTAATTTTGTTCCCTTATTTATTTATTTATTTTTTAACTTAAAAACATAAACATAGCTTATCAATGCACATAGATTTTTTATTCTTATAGTTTCACATGAGTAGGTATCCAAATTCCCATTAAATTATCATGACACATTCCCTTAATAACTTTTGTTCCCACAATTTCCCATACTTAACTAGCACACACAATTCTATCTTAAGCTAACCAAAGATTCAATTTGGGATATACAATTGTTTTTCCGCTTAAGGCTAGTAATGTGGTGAAATATAGAACAAATGGGATTTAAAGGCTCAAAGTGGTTAACAAAGGTAATTGAAAATGGTAGGCTTAATTTGGATGAGTGAGTTTAAACAAATAATGGCCTCAATCATATGCAAGCATACACATATAATAAATATTGGACATATAAGATAAAACAAAATATAGATTACAATCATAGAGAAGTAAACACACAAGAATAAAATAGTTATGGTTAAATAATGTAACCATTCATAAAGGCTCAAATCTTCACAGGTTGTGTGTTTTTTTTTAGCTCAAAAATCATGTTCCAAATACAACTTCAAGAAAATTTATCATAAAAATTTTAAAAATTAGTGAAATTTTGTTCCAAAGATAGAGTCTTAGAAGAAACTTATTGTCTTTTCAATCAAGCAGAGCGTGCATGCAACTAACCTATTACTATGCAATTTATCCTATTCTATAAAGGAAAGAAAATCTAACTAAATATCCCAATTTATTGGTGCTAGGGAAGAGAAATTACCTCCAGAAGTCAGGTATTGACCGACCTCCCCACACTTAAAGCTTTGCACCGTCCTCGGTGCCATCTGTCAGGAACAGGGGTGGGCTGGTAGCAGTATCTCCACAGTCGGGACCATCATGGCTCCCTGTGCTGGTAAAGGAAGTGGAGTCCGGGGTGTCTGAGTCCTTGAATTTTCCCTTGAGTAGCTCCTTGAGGTGTTTAAATCGGCGCTCGTTACGGCGCTCTCTTAACTTAGCTTTCTGTTCTTGCCGATCCAATCTTTTGATTATCTGCTGGAGCAGTTCATCAGTTGTAGGTGCTTGTGGTGTTGAAGAAGGAATATCTTCAACTGGAGGAGTAGGAAGGCTCGTAGTGGCTGCTGGAAGTCTAAGGTATTTCCCATTGGGGACATACTGATCATCCCGTGGCAGCATGACTTTGGTGTCTCCAGCTCTGTAGGAAACTCCAGCTGCTGAGACAAGATCTGAGACCAAGGTGGGAAAAGGTAAGTTGCCCGCAATTTGTGCGTATCCCATGGCATTCCGGATATGTCTTGGTAGATTCAGAGGCTGGTCTGTAAGGATGCACCATAGTAGAATGGCCATGTCTGCAGTGAATGAGGACTCGTGAGTGCTCGGAAAGACGTAATGGGACATGATATGTGCCCATACGCGAGCCTCCAAGGTAAGTGCTGAAGCCAATATACCCTTAGGGCGGGTACGATGGTATCCGTAGATCCAACGGCTGCCAGGTAATGCGATAACTCTGAGAACGGAGTCCCAGTCAAATTGGTACATCTGGCGCTTGAGTGCAGCTTCTTGAAAGGCGTCCATTCCTTCTGGAATAGGGGAAAGACTTAAAACTTGTTGAATAGCCTCTTTTGTAATGGGGACTTGCCTCTGACGGACAAAGACATATTGTAGGGTGGGCAGGTAGAAGTTAGAGTAGAACTCGACTACCCAAGAAAGATTGACCTGCTTCTGTTGTCTCTGTAGGAAACCCCATTGTCTTCGTTTAATTTGCGGCTCAACAAAAGTAGCAATATTGGGCGGGAGGATAAGAAGGTGTTCTTGTTGTAACTCCTTTCAGCTAGAATAGGGAACATCTGCTCACAGTAGTGATTTGGAAATCGCGCAGTGTCCTTTGCTGGAAAGGCTTTCTCCTTTTCATCAACCTTGATGATCCTCTTAACTCTTTTTGTTGAGGGCTTGACTGCAGTTGAAGAAGGCTCTGCCACTAGTGCTCTTTTAGTTCCTCTTCTTGCTGGTGGTTTGGGAGTAGCTTTCTCTTTTCCTTTCTTGGTGGCCATCCTGAAAAAGGGAAGAGAAAGTAAATTAAATTTAAAGAGATATATAGCAATGAAGAGAACTGAAAAGGATGGTTATAAATGCACATTAAAAGGTAAATGATGTTAACACGCACTCATGAGTACATGTGAAAGATCATTAATGGAAAATATTTAGTGCATATGATGACAAGTGAATGCAAGGTGTTTATTGGCATGCCGGCAAAGGGCATGAGTAGCATAGATCAAGCATTACTTTGTAACAAACCATCACGTTTGTATTGACAATTAAATTCAATTAATATAATAGTAAAGGGAATTTGTGAAAAGCAAGCATTGAATATTAGAATAACATAGAGAAGTACATGATGCCATATGGACTTTTTCACAAACACATAGCATGCATGGTGAAGAAGGTATAGAAAGTATTAAAGTGAACATGCAAGCAACCCTTTAAAGAAAATAATATATAATTGTCAAACAATTTGCAACAATCCACAAGCATATAATGAAAAATAATGACTCAAATAAAATTCTAACACCATGTAAAAAAGAAAGAAGAAGAAATAAAATATGAATAATGAAAAGAAAAGAAAAGAAAAGAAAATAACATATAAAATAAGAAGAATGATAGAAAAGAAAAGGGTGAAGAAGAAAATAAAACCTTGTTAATGGAGGTGAGAGAGAGAGAGAGTGAAAGGTGAGATAGAAGGAAGAAGGGAGGAGGAAGAAATAAGGAGGGAAAAGAAAAAATTAGGATTTGGAGAAGAAAAAGATATGATAATTGGCATAATTAGGTTGAGCTGTGTGGCGCAAGCGACGCGATCGCATGGGGCACGTGGTCGCGCGACTTGCGCTTAAGGTGAGGGACGCGATCGCGTCGGTCACGCGGTCGCATGACCCAGTTTGTGCCAGTGGCGCGAGGGTTGCCTCGCACTCGCACAACTCTCTGTTCAAAATCATTAAATGCCAAATTTTAAGTGACGCGATCGCACGGGGCATGCGATCGCGTGAGTGGGCAATTTATGGGGTACGACGCGGCTGCGTGGGGCACGCGGTCGCGTCAGGGGAATTGCGCGTCCAGCGCCAGTCCAGCACCACTCTAGCACAACTTTCAGCTGTGCACCCGTTTTACGTCGAAAATCAGGGCACGCGGTCGCGTGGGAGGTCATTATGCCCATGTGACGCGATCGCGTCAGCGACGCGGTCATGTGAGGTGAATTGTGCCATTGGCACGCCTCCAGCCACGCTCCAACGTGACTCTCTGTTCGTTTTTATTTTTCTCTTCTCCCCTTGCGACGCGGACGCGTCGCTGATGCGGTCGCGTCGCGTGGCTTTTTTTTTAACTTATATGCAGATGAAGATGCACGGAAGTACTGATAAAGAGAAGAGTTATTAAATATGAAAAACTAAAAATAAAGAAAAGAATGATCATACCATGGTGGGTTGTCTCCCACCTAGCACTTTGCTTTAACGTCCGTAAGTTGGACGGTCCACTAGCTCAATCTTCTGCTATGTGGGGATCCTCCAAGAGGAAGATCTCAAGTTCCTTGTTTCTCTGCATCTTCTCGCCATGGTATAGCTTCAAACGGTGTCCATTAACTTTGATAAGGTCGGAGTGTGAAGGATGGCTTAGGTGATAAACTCCGTACGGTTCGGCGTTCTCTACTCTGTATGGACCTTCCCATCTGGATCTCAACTTGCCTGGCATGAGCCTCAGACGAGATTTGTAAAGTAGGACTAAATCCCCAAGTTGGAGCTCTTTCCTCTTGATGTGCTGATCATGTGCAGCCTTCATCTTTTCCTTGTATAGCCTTGAGTTCTCATAAGCTTCTAGGCGAAGGCTTTCCAGTTCTTGCAGTTGCAACTTCCTTTCAGCTCCGGCTTTTTCAATTCCCATGTTGCACTCCTTGACTGCCCAAAAGGCTTTGTGCTCCACTTCAACTGGTAGATGGCAAGCTTTTCCATAAACTAAGCGGAAAGGGTAACCATTAGAATTTGGAAATGGACCCATGAAGTCAATGCCCCAAACATCAAAAATTTCACAGAAAAGCATAACTTGTTGAGGCATTTCATCCCTCCTGGATATATTACCAAATTTTTGGCATGGGGGCAAGATTTACAAAATTCAGCAGCGTCTCTAAAAAGAGTAGGCCACAAGAATCCACGGTCCAAGATTTTTCTAGCAGTTCTTTGAGGGCCAAAATGTCCTCCACTCTCAGATGAGTGACAGGCCTCTAAGATGGACTGGAATTCTAATTGAGGCACACACCGTCTAATTACCTGATCAACTGCACATCTCCATAAATATGGGTCATCCCATATATAATATTTTGACTCGCTTTTCAGCTTGTCTCTTTGATGCTTAGAAAAGTTAGGAGGAAATGTGCGGCTAACTAGATAATTAGCTACGGGTGCATACCACGGAGATACCTCAGATACTGCTTGCAGGTTATCAAATGGAAAATTATCATCTATAGGAGTAGAATCATCCTTAATGTGCTCAAGGCGACTCAAGTGGTCTGCCACTAAATTCTGGTTACCACTCATATCCTTTATTTCTAAATCAAATTCTTGTAATAGCAGTATCCAACGTATAAGTCTTGGTTTGGACTCCTTTTTAGCTAATGGATACTTTAAAGCTGCATGGTCCGAATACACTACTACTCTAGTACCAAGTAAATAAGCTCGGAATTTATCCAGAGCAAAAACAATAGCAAGAAGCTCTTTCTCAGTAGTAGTATAATTGGACTGGGCAGTGTCTAAAGTCTTAGACGCATAAGCAATAACAAAAGGATCCTTACCTTCATGCTGAGCCAGCGCTGCTCCTACTGCATGGTTGGAAGCATCGCACATGATTTCAAATGGCTGGTTCCAGTCTGGTCCTCTCACAATTGGAGCTTGAGTCAGGGCGGTCTTCAGCTTATCAAACGTTTCTTTACAATCCTCACTGAACTCAAACTCGATATTCTTCTGCAGTAATCTGGATAAGGGAAGTGCTACCTTACTAAAGTCCTTAATAAATCTCCTGTAAAAGCCTGCATGGCCAAGGAACGAACGGACTTCCCTCACAGAAGAGGGGTAAGGTAAACTAGAAATAACATTCACCTTTGCTGGGTCTACAGAAATGCCATTATTAGATACCACATGTCCTAGTACAATCCCTTGCTTTACCATAAAATGACATTTTTCAAAATTCAATACAAGATTTGTATTAACACATCTATCTAATACTCTAGATAATCCATCTAAGCAAAGGCTAAAAGAATCACCATAAACGCTAAAATCATCCATAAAAACCTCCATACAATCCTCAATAAGATCGGAGAAAAGACTCATCATGCACCTTTGGAAAGTAGCCGGTGCATTGCACAAGCCAAAGGGCATTCTCTTGTAAGCATAAGTCCCAAAAGGACATGTAAAAGTGGTATTTTCCTGATCCTCAGGAGCTATATGAATCTGGAAATAACCTGTGTAACCATCTAAGAAGCAATAATGTGATTTACCTGACAGGCGATCCATCATTTGATCAATAAATGGAAGTGGGTAGTGATCCTTACGGGTTGCTTGGTTGAGACGCCTGTAATCAATGCAGACTCTCCAAGCATTCTGAACTCTAGTTGCTATGAGCTCTCCATGCTCATTCTTCACTGTAGTGACTCCAGACTTCTTGGGCACCACTTGTACTGGGCTAACCCATTCACTGTTTGAAATGGGATAGATGATGCCTGCTTCCAATAGTCTAGTCATTTCCTTTTTGACAACTTCCAAGATAATGGGATTCAATCTTCTTTGGGGTTGACGGACAGGTCTTGCTCCCTCTTTTAAAAATATTCTGTGCTCACACACTTGAGGGTTGATGCCTACTATGTCTGCCAAACTCCATCCAATTGCTTTCTTGTGCCTCCTCAGTACATCAAGTAACTGTTCTTCTTGTTAGGTAGTGAGTTCCCTTGCAATGATAACTAGAAACTTCTGCTCATCTTCAAGATAAGCATATTTGAGATGTGGAGGGGGGGTTTCAATTCTAACTTCTGATCATGGGCAGGCTCTGGATTGTCTGGAGCTTGTGAAAATGGCGAAGTGCCCTCATTGTCAGTTAAGAGGGTCCCCACACTTGGACCTTGTCCAGTGTGCCTCTCTTCTAACTCTTCCTTGTGAACTTCAGCTACACTTTCATCTATGACATCACACTGGAAGATAGAATGATCTTCTGTAGGGTTGTTTATGACTCCATTCAGATTGAAGATTACTATGCGGCCATCTATTTCAAAAGAGTATGTTCCTGAAAAAGCATCCAATTTGAATTTTGATGTCTTCAGGAATGGTCTTCCAAGTAGGATTGACGATGGCTTATCTGAGTCATTATGGGGCATCTCCAAGATATAAAAATCAGTGGAAAATGTAAGCCCTTTAATGTTCACTAAAACATCTTCAGCAACTCCAGCCACTGTAATAATGCTTTTATCTGCTAACACAAAACGAGCTGCCGACCTTTTTAAGGGAGGGAGCCTCAAAATATCATATATGGACAAAGGCATTATACTAACACACGCTCCTAAATCACACATGCAATCATAAATTACTACTCCACCAATAGTACAACTAACTATACAAGGACCTGGGTCACTACATTTTTCAGGTAATCCTCCCATTAAAGCAGATATGGAACTACCTAAAGGAATAGTTTCTAATTCATTAATTTTTTCTTTATGTATACATAAATCTTTTAGAAACTTTGCATATTTAAGTACTTGTTGAATAACATCAAAAAGAGGAACGGTTACCTCAACCTTTTTGAATATTTCTACCATTTTGGGATCGGGTTCCAGCTGCTTCCTGGGCTTCCTTGCAAGTTGTGGAAATGGAATAGGAGTAGTGTTTTCTGCAGTGTCTGCGCCTCTTGGTGCTTCCTCCTGTGGTTGGACTTCTTCTTTTTCAGCTATGTCCTGTATGTCCTCTTCCTCTTCAACATCTTCTATTTCTACTACCTCTTCAGCTGAGGCGAATTCTGGTGAGCTTGGCTCCTCTTGATTCCTCTCCTGCAGTGTGGTTCCGGACCTCAGGGTGATGGCATTAATGCCTCCCTTTGGATTGGGTAATGGTTGAGAGGGGATTCCAGTGGAGCTTGAAGGTTGGTTGCTGGAATTTTGTATTGATCCAATCTGTGAAACAAGAGCTTGCAAAGTAGAGGTCAGACCATTCAGACTGGCATTAATGTTATTCATAATGTTATTTTCCATGGTCTGTTGTCTCCGCTCAAAAGATTGTAGTAACTCTTCATTAGGAGATAAAGAAGAATGAGTAAATTGAGAGGTCTGCTTTTGGGTATTCTGTGGTCTTTGGGGTTGCCTCAGGTGAGGTGCTCTGTAAGGTTGGTTCTGCTGCCTGTTGTTATTATTATTCCACCTCTGATTTCCCTTATTATCTCTGCCTCCTCTGTTATTGTTGTCCCTCCAATTCTGGTTAGAACTGTCCTACCATCCATGGTTATGATTTCCACCTTGATTGTACCCTTGGTTGGGGCGGTCATAGAAGTTATGAGTGGATGCTACCATGTTGTCTTCCTGTTGGAGTTGCGGGCATTCATCAGTATAATGGCTATAATCAGCACAAATTCCGCAAACTCTCTGTGGGACTAATTGTTGGCCTTGCTGTGGTGAAGGAGGTCGAGCTTGCTGAACTTGTTGTTGATTCAATTGCATTTGCTTCAGCAAGTTGGTTGATGAGCGGATAATTTATACGCTTTTTGACATTGTTTTTAGTATGTTTTTAGTAGGATCTAGTTACTTTTAGGGATGTTTTCATTAGTTTTTATGTTAAATTCACATTTCTGGACTTTACTATGCTCACAATTTCGTGCACCAAGTTTTTGGCGCCGTTGCCGGGGATTGTTCGAGTTTGGACAACTGACGGTTCATCCTGTTGCTCAGATTAGGTAATTTTTTTTATTTTATTTTCAAAAATTTTTCAAAAAATATTTCTAAAATTTTCTCATCTGTTTTCGAAAAAAATAAAAATATTTTCAAAAATTTTTATTCAAAATTTTTAAGAATGAATTCTAGTGTTTCATGAAGCATGTTGAAGCGTGGCTGGCTGTAAAGCCATGTCTATTCCTTTTGGAATGAGTATGTCAGACATGTCATATCTGAATTACATGCTGAAGCTTGGCTGGCCATTGGCCATGTCTAGTGTTTTGGACCGGAGCTTTCATTGAAGGCTTGGCTGGCTAGTGAGCCATGTCTAATTCCTGGACTGAAGCTTTAGACTAAGAATGCAAGATTCCTGGAATTCATATTAAAAATTTTGGAATCCTTATTTTCCTTTTTCAATTAATTTTCGAAAAATACCAAAAAAATTAGAAAATCATAAAAATCAAAAAAATATTTTTTGTGTTTCTTGTTTGAGTCTTGAGTCATATCATAAGTTTGGTGTCAATTGCATGTACATCTTGCATTTTTTCGAAAATATCATGCATTCATAGTGTTCTTCATGATCTTCAAGTTGTTCTTGGTAAGTCTTCTTGTTTGATCTTGATGATTTTTTTTTTGTTTTGTGTCTTTTATTGTTTTTCATATACATTCTTGAATTCTTAGTGTCTAAGCATTAAAGAATTCTAAGTTTGGTGTCTTGCATGTTTTCTTTGCATTAAAAGTTTTTCAAAATTGTGTCTATGATGTTCATCTTGACATTCATAGTGTTCTTGGTGTTCATCTTGACATTCATAGCATTCTTGCATGCATTCATTGTTTTGATCTAAAAATTTCATGCATTGCATAATTTTTATGTTTTTCATAAAAATTCAAAAAATAAAAAAAAATATCTTTCCCTTTTTCTCTCATCAAATTCAAAAATTTGAGTTGACTTTTTCAAAAATTTTTAAAATCAAGTTGTTCCTCATGAGTCAAATCAAATTTTCAATTTGAAAATCTTATCTTTTTCAAAATCTTTTTCAAAAATCAAATATTTTTCAAAATTCTTAGTTATTTTCGAAAATTCCAAAAATATTTTTCAAAAAATCTTTTTCTTATTTTTATACCAAATTTTCGAAAATAACAATAACAATTAATGTTCTGACTCAGCAAGTCAATATGATCTCTCAGAGTCTGCATAGAATGCAAGCTGCATCCAACAGTACTCAAGAGGCTTCTTATGCAGAAGAAGCTTATGATCCTGAGAACCCTGCAATAGCAGAGGTGAATTACTTAGGTGAACCTTATGGAAACACCTATAACTCATCATGGAGAAATCATCCAAATTTCTCATGGAAGGATCAAAAGCCTCAACAAGGCTTTAATAATGGTGGAAGAAACAGGTTTAGCAATAGCAAGCCTTTTCTATCTTCCACTCAGCAACAGACAGAGAACTCTGAACAAAATACTTCTAATTTAGCAAATTTAGTCTCTGATCTATCTAAGGCCACTGTAAGTTTCATGAATGAAACAAGATCTTCCATTATAAATCTGGAAGCACAAGTGGGCCAGCTGAGTAAAAGGATTACTGAAATCCCTCCTAGTACTCTCCCAAGCAATACAGAAGAGAACCCAAAAGGAGAGTGCAAGGCCATTGACATAAGAGCCATGGCCGAACCTGTGAGGAGAGGACAGGACGTGAATCCCAAGGAGGAAGACCGCCTGGGACGTCCAGTGACCAATAAGGAGCTTCCCTCTGAGGAACCAAAGGACTCTGAGGGAGACAGGATCCTGGAAAGTTCATAATACCCTGTACCATAGGCACCATGATCTTTAAGGCTCTGTGTGACCTTGGTTCAGGAATAAACCTCATGCCCCTCTCTGTAATAGAGAAACTGGGAATCTATGGGGTGCAAACTGCTAAAATCTCATTAGAGATGGTAGACAGTTCAAGAAAACAGGCTTATGGACAAGTAGAGGACGAGTTAGTAAAGGTTGAAGGCCTTTACATCCCTGCTGATTTCATAGTCCTGGATACTGGAAAGGAAGAGGATGAATCCATCATCCTAGGAAGACCTTTCCTGGCCACAGCAAGAGTTGTGATTGATGTTGACAGAGGTGAAATAATCCTTCAATGGAATGAGGACTCCCTTGTATTTAAAACCCAAGGATCTCCGTCTGCAACCATGGAGAGAAAGCAGAAAAAGCTTCTCTCAAAGCAGAGTCAACCAGAGCCCCCACAGTCAAACTCTAAGTTTGGTGTTGGGAGGTCTCAACAAAGCTCTGCACATCTGTGAGGCTCCAAGAGAGCCCACTGTCAAGAAAAGGGAAGACAAAAGCTTCCATCAAGGGTCTATAGCTCAGTGGTAGAACATTTGACTGCAAATCAAGAGATCCCTGAGATACCTCAGGGGATGCATTTTCTTCCACACAATTATTGGAAGCAACTAAGGGTGGAACATCAAGAGCACTCCATCATCCTTCATGAAATAAGAGAAGATCAAAAAGCAATGAAGGAGGAGAAACAAAGACAAGGAAGAGACATAGAAGAGCCCAAGCACACACCAAGTGGGCCCCGGAAGTGGATTTATGCATCAATTACTTACTCATGTAAACCCTAGTAGCTAGTTTATTATAAATAGGACATTTCACTATTGTATTAACCATCTTTGGTCTCAGTTTTAATCCATTGTTCATCTTAGGAGACTATTGATCACGTTTTAGGGGGCTGGCCATCTCGGCCATGCCTGGACCTTTCACTTATGTAATTTTCAACGGTAGAGTTTCTACACTCCATAGATTAAGGTGTGGAGCTCTGCTGTTCCTCAAAGATTAATGCAAGTACTACTGTTTTCTATTCAAGTAGTAGTAACTTTGTCTTACAGTTATGAATGTCCTATGAATCCATCACCTCTCTTAAATGAAAAATGTTTTAATTCAAAAGAACAAGAAGTACATGAGTTTCGAATTTATCCTTGAACTTAGTTTAATTATATTGATGTGGTGACAATGCTTCTTGTTTTCTGAATGTATGCTTGAACAGTGCATATGTCTTTTGAAGTTGTTGTTTAAGAATGTTAAATATGTTGGCTCTTGAAAGAATGATGACTAGGAGACATGTTATTTGATAATCTGAAAAATCATAAAAATGATTCTTGAAGCAAGAAAAAGCAGCAAAGAACAAAGCTTGCAGAAAAAAAAAATTTAGGCGAAAAAAAAATATATAATAGAAAGAAAAGCAAGCAGAAAAAGCCAAAAGCTCTTAAAATCAAGAGGCAAGAGCAAAAAGGCAATAACCCTTAAAACCAAAAGGCAAGGGCAATTAAAAAGGATCCCAAGGCTTTGAGCATCAGTGGATAGGAGGGCCTAAAGGAATAAAATCCCGGTCTAAGCAGCTAAACCGAGCTGTCCCTAACCATGTGCTTGTGACGTGTAGGTGTCAAGTGAAAACTTGAGACTAAACGGTTAAAGTCAAGGTCCAAAGCAAAAAAAATTGCCTATGGTTCCTAGTGGATTCAGCTAAGTCACTGATCAATTGCCATGCCTCATCAGTAGTCTTGTACTTCTTCATAAACCCATTGCTAGCACTTTCCAATGTGGTCTTATCTTGGGGCCTCATGCCCTGTGTGACATAACTGAGTAACACTATCTTGTCAATCATGTGGTGGGGGCATGCTTCCAGAAGATTATTGAAGCGCTCCCAATATTCAAAGAGAGTCTCGTTGTCATCTTGAACAATCGTGGAAATGTCTTTCCTCAGTTTATCAGTAACTTCAGATGGAAAGAATTTCTCCAAAAACTCTTTTCTGAGCGTATCACAGTTGGATACGTTTGTTAGGGGTTGAGTGTAGTACCACTCTCTTGCTTTTTCCTCAAGAGAAAACGGGAAAGCTTTTAGCAGAATTGAAGTTTCATCTGTACCATCTCGCCCGACAGTAGAACAGGCTGCCTGGAAATCTCGTAGGTGCTTGATAGGCTCTTGAATAGGTAAGCCATGAAACTTGGGCATCAAATTGAGCAGTGCTGTCTTTATTTTGAAATCTGTAGCCACCGCTGGGTGATGCACTTGAAACGGTTGCATTGTAAAATCAGGGGCTCCTTCATCCTGGATGGTAACTCTCCTAGCTGCCATGTCGTCTGCACATGAATCAATCGAATCAGTAGAACGGGAGCTGATTTCTTCCACAAGTTCACTTTCAGATCCGCCCTCAGAGCGGACTAACCGACGCCGAGCTCACGCTTATTCGTGAAATAGTCCTTTCAATTTTAGGATCGAATATTAGCAAGCGCGGATCAGGAAGTGAACGCGTCATTTGACGGAAGAAACAAGCAGCTCATAGTAGCAAAATAAAATAAAATGCAAATAAATAAATTCTAATTAATAACTTTAGCACTCTATTGCAACTCCCCGGCAACGGCGCCAAAAATTGATGCGGGCAGAAATTGGCAAATTAAAAATTGTTAAAATATATACGTTGCAAGTATATTTCTTAACTCACCAGAAATCTGCCTATCAATTTAAAAAGATGTCACAGAAAATTGAAATTTAAAATACTGGGAGTATGAATCACAGGTCGTCTCCCAACGAGTTGCAGAAAAGTGTGCTATTATATTAATCAGAGGTTTTCAAAAAGGTTTGAGTTGAGTAAGCAGGAAATTAAATTGATGAATTTGAATAATGCAAGTAAAAGCCTTGACTGGGAATTGATTAGTTGGAATCCCTATTATTGTTGGAATACTCTCAGGATTAATTGACAATTGAAGGTTGTCCTGTTTAGTTATCCTTCACTAGGTGAAGGAAAGTCAAACAAGTTGGAATGCTATGTTTGTTCACAAGTTGCAATCCACTTAATTAAAAGGGATTGGTGTTAGTGATTAGGAGGCAATCCAACCAATAACCCAATTACAATTTTTCTTTCAAGCCTTCCAACTCAAGGGTTCCTTTCAATCAATTCCCCATCAAGTTAGGAAACTACTCGCTCATTGTGAATGTAAAATTCATAGCGTATAAAAAGGAATTAAAGGAAGACATTACAAATAAAAATCGAAATAGTCAATTAAAAATAAAGGTGATCCTTGTATTAAATAATCCTAAAAATATTCCAATGGTAAAATTAAACAAAGCAAAGAACATGGAAGAGTAAGACCAAGTAAAGAAAACGAACTAGAATGACGAAGTCTTGATGAGGTAATAACTCTTCTCAATATCCCAATGCGAAAAGCTAGAGAAACTAAAATCCTAAGAACTATCAATGTGAGTGGAGAGAAAAACCTAGAGGAGGAGTAAAACTAGATCTAAAACTAAAACTGTGTAGAATGAATGTTGTCTTTGGTTTCTGCATGTTCTCTGGCTCTAGTCTGCTGTTCCGGGCTGAAAACTGGGTCAAAATAGGGCCCGAAATCGCCCCCAGCGAATCTGCAAATTATGCAGATCGCGCACGTCACGCGACCGCGTCGCTTATGCGGACGCGTCATTCGCGTTTCTGCTTTGCCACGCGGACGCGTCATCCATGCGGCCGCGTCACTCGTGCTGTTCCATGCCGCGCGGTCGCGTCATCCATGCTGCCGCGTCGCTTCAAATTGCTTTCTTCCACGCGGTCACGTCATCCATGCGGCCGCGTCGCTTCTCGCTGGTTATCTCCTCAATTTCTTGTGTTCCTTCCATTTTTGCAGGCTTCCCTTCCAATCTCCAACTCATTCATGCCCTATAAAGCCTGAAACACTTAACACACAGATCACGGCATCGAATGGAATAAGGGAGAAATAAAATACATAATTAAAAGTCTCTAGGAAGCAAGTTTTCAACCATAAAACATCTTTAGGAAGGAAATATAAATGCATGCTTATTTAATGAATAAGTGGGCAAAGATCATGATAAAACCACACAATTAAACACAATATAAACCATGAAATAGTGATTTATCAAACAGCACATTGCTTTCAGCTGTATCATTCCTGATGATGGTACAAAGAGAAGGGTGAAAAACAAAGAAATATCAGTAATTTATTTATACGGTGTCATCATATATATCTCCAACTTCTTTGCATTTTAAAATAAAAATAATTATGATGCAATATTGTTCAATTATTATTTTTAAAAGTTCTTGTTAGTCGGGAGTAGTGTGACTTTTAGATACTTCTCATTTACTTATATTACGACTCTTGTGGCTCATGATTGAGATGCTTATAATGTTAAATTATACAGAATATTCTTGACATTCTCCTAACTTCTCCTTACTTGAACTGAAAAGATCTCTTATTGATATAAACTCTAAGGTAATGCATGAAATTGATCTTAACTTTTCTTAAACATTATTTTGCTTTGGGGTGGTATTGACTATTGAGGTCAAACGGATATAAATTTGATAGGAGTCCCCTTCCCTTTCTAAAAGTTCTTATCCAAAAGCTTGTCCATCATCTTCCCTTACCAAAAAATCATTCCTCAGTTCTTTATTGCATATAAGATGATTATTATAATGCATAATGTGTATATAGTAAAAAGACATTATACCATGACCTGCAATGATAACATTCATATTCACAAACATTTAATATATGATGCATAAAATAGTATATAACTGAAAAATTTGCAAAAATCATATATATATTTCAATATAAATAGACACGATTTATTAGAGAAGAAAGATTTGTTCCATGGTTAAATTTTGTGTGTGTTTTAATGTAGGTATAAATTTTTGGCTAAGGGATAGAATTCATTCTTTAAAGTACATGCATAAGATTAAGATTAAGAGTGTTTAAGATTTGGTTAGAAGCCAATAGATCATAAACCATTAATAGAAAAATACAAAAAACAAATAAATCATGAGTCATGATGACTAGAATAATGTCCTATTCGATAAAACTCAATATAAATATAGAGGTTATGCAAGATATGGATCCAATGCAAATTTTTGAGTTTATGTTGGCTTTGTTAGAAAGAAAATCTTCATATTTTTAATCTGTGTAGTAGCATAGTTCATGGAGGATTTATCCTCTAACAATATATGAATGAAATTTGTGAATAGTTTGGTGAAGGATTTCAAATAAGAGTGAGAAACTGAAAAAAAATAAGTTTTTCTTATAATAAAGTAGAGGACGTATATAGATGATGATCTATAGAGACACTATAAGATAGAGGAGATTGATCACCTATCATTTTTGTATAGAAAAGAGGAATAGAATGAAAAAAAAGACTTAAATGGCTCTTAGGTACGTGCAGATTGTGTTAGATGAATCTAACTCGCGTTTAGGGATAATTATTAGCTGATATCTTGTTTTGCTTGTTATGAGTATTATTTATTTACTGCAGTTAGTTGGTTAACCTTATTTAGAGAGGAATCTTTTCTGTTGGATTTTGTTAGTAGTTTGTTGATATGAGTCGGCATGTGTATGTGTATGTGTATATATATTTCACATCCAAGCTAATAAAGCAGCAGCAGAAAATCATTTTTTTAGTAACAATTCTGATTTTAACATGGTATTAGAAGAATTTCTCATGCTTCTCTGCGTTCTTCTCTGATTCTCTTCTCTCTTTCTCGAATCTTCCTTTCTTCTTCTTCTATTTCTCTTCTCCCTTCTCTCCAACGTTCAATTTTTTTCTGCAATGACCGTGATCGATGAAGCTAATCCTTTTCTGCTCCATTCCTCCGATCAACTGAACCTTGCCTTTGTCACGCAAGTGCTCATCAGTGACAATTATCCTTCATGGAAGAGATTGATGGAAATGGTGCTTAATGGCAAAAACAAGCTTAGATTCATTGATGGCACAATTCTGCCACCTGAGGAAGGTACGTCTCATCCTTCTAAGCTCCGCTGGCATCATCTGAACGACATCGTCAGCATCTAGATTCTCAACTCTGTTTCCAAGGAGATTGCATCGAGCTTGATCTTTGCTGGTTCTGCTCATGAGATTTGGACAGATCTAGGTCGCCGATTTCAGCAAAAGAACGGTCCTCGAATCTATGAACTTCGAAAAGAGTTAATCAATTTGAAACAAGATTCTCTCTCTGTCTCTCAGTTTTTTACTAAGCTAAAGTGTGTGTGGGAGAAATTATGCCATTTTCTACCTTCAGTATGCTATAATTATGGTGGTGCTCATGATTTTTTAGCTCATGCTGATGAGGAATATATTCTCGTATTCTTGATGGGATTGAATAATGTGTATCGTCAAGTTCGGAGCTAAATTCTGTTGATGAAGCCTTTGCCTAGCATCTCTGAAGTTTTCTCGCTAATCGTTCAAGAAGAGTGGCAAAGAGGATTGACTATTGCTCCTCCAACAAGCAATGAGACGTAATTGGCTTTTGCCATGAAGAACACACAATACAACTCCAAGATCCAGCAAGGGAAGAAAGATAAGCCGCTCTGTGCTCACTGCGGTTTACTCGGCCATACCAAGGACAAATGCTACAAGTTACATGGTTATCCACCTAATTACAAGAAGCAAAGTCCAGCCACAATTCGGGTCAACCATGTGGACACAAGTTAGGACATTCCTCTTCAATTGACTTCTCAATAGTATCAACAATTAATATCACTCCTCTCTGCACAAGTTCCATCTACAATGCCCCCTATTATCACTGCTAAAGCTTCAAGTGCAGGGGAAGGTAAACTCTTCTCTACCGCTTTAATTTCTGCACTTGGAGTTAAAACTTGGATCTTAGATTTTGGTGCTACTTGCCATGTGACTTGTACTTTGGACAATTTCAAACCTTCAATTTGGTTTGCAAATAAGTTTCTGGTTCTCCCTAATCATATTCGCATACCTGTACTTGCTTTTGGATCTGTTTTCTTATCTCAAACTCTCATGCTCACTAAAGTGTTGTATGTGCTTTTGTTTAAAACTAATCTAATTTTAGTGAGTTTCTTGTTGCTAAAGCAACATTTTTATATTCTTCTTTCTGATGTTGGTTTTGTGATTCAGGACCACCTGAACTCCAAGATGATTGGAAAAGGTGAATTGAAACACGGATTGTATGTTTACACATACACACCAGTTTCTGTGATTAAGGGTGTCAATGTTAATGAACCAGCATGTAATAATGTCGATTGTGACAATACATTAGCCATTTCTGATTCTTGTAATGTAATAAGTGCAAAATTGTGGCATCATCGATTAGGCCACCTTTATTTTCCTGTTTTATAGCATTTGCCTTTGAATTGTAATTCTTCAGCTTCTAATGAAAATTCATTGTGTGACACATGCCCTTTGTCCAAGCAAAAACGGTTGCCATTTGTTTCCAACAATAACCAGGAGTCCGAATGCTTTTCATTGATACACAACGACACTTGGGGTCCTTACCACGTTGCTACGCATTTGGGGGAGCGGTATTTTCTCACTTTGGTAGATGATCATAGCCGATATACCTGGATTTATTTGTTGAAAGCCAAATCTAATGTTGCAACCATCATCAAAGAGTTTTTTTCAATAGTTCTCACTCAGTTTGGCTGTGTGATTAAGAAGATTCGGTCTGACAATGCACCTGAGTTGTCTCTTACTGATTTTCTAAAATCAAGAGGTTCTCTACAATAATTCAGTCTTAAGCGACCACAACAAAACTTGATGGTGGAACGAAAGCATCAACACCTTTTGAATGTGGTAAGGAGCTTGTATTATCAATCAAGTGTCCTAATTTATTTTTGGGGTGAATGTGTTGCTACATCAGCTTTTTTTTTTATCAATAGATCCCCTCCTCTATTCTTGGCTGAAAGTTCCCTTACCAATTACTTTACAATAAGGCACCCGCATATGAAGACTTAAAGGTGTTCGGATGCCTTGCTTATGCTTCGACTTTGCCTTCTTCTAGAAACAGGTTTTCACAAAGAGCCATTCCAGCAGTTTTCCTTGGCTACCCGAGAGGTTACAAAGGGTACAAACTCTATGATCTCAAGAATAGAAAGTTCTTTATTTCCAGGGATGTGATTTTTCACGAATTGAATTTTTCCTTCAAGCTTGATAGCACTTATTATTTCTTACTTGATTTTTCATGATCATGTCCTTCCTAAGCCACTTGAAGTTTCTCTTAATACACCTCAACCCATTGCTCCTGCTACACCCGTTCTTATTGTGACACAGCCACTAACTGGGACCCCACAGCCGTTGAGAAGAAGTCAGAGACTCCATAGGGTGTCTACTTATCTTGCAGACTACCGTTGCAACAATGTGGTGAATCCTTTGACAATGGTGCATTTTTGTTCTTATGAGAGATTAAGTTTAGCATAAAAGGATTATTGTATGTAAGTTTCTAATTTTTATGAACCCCAATTTTATCACCAAGCTTCCAAGTATCTTCAATGGCAACAGGCTATGGTTGAGGAATTACAAGCTATGGAGAATAATCGTACATGGGAGGTGGTTCCGCTTCCGATCGAAAAATATTGCATTAGTTGCCGATGGGTGTATAAGGTGAAGCGCAAGCAAGATGGGATAATTGACAGATGCAAAGCTCGTTTGGTTGCTAGAGAAAACACTTAACAAGATGGTGTAGACTATAAGGATACTTTTTCACCCGCTGCCAAACTCACCACTGTTTGATTACTCCTTGCTGTTACTGTTGTGAAGAATTGAAAATTGTTGCAGCTGGACATTAATACTGCCTTCTTGAATGGTGATCTTGATGAAGAGGTGTATATACAATTACCTCAGGGATATCCCAACAAAGGGGAGCAGAGGGAGAAGCTTGTATGCAAACTAAAAAGGTCAATATATGGCTTGATACAAGCTTTGAAGCAATGGTTTACTAAGTTCTCCACTGCTTTGCTTGGTGCTGGTTTCACTCAGTCAAAATCAGATTATTCTCTATTTCATAGAGGAACAGGCGATTCACTTGTCATGGTGCTTGTATATGTCGACGACGTCATTGTTGCTAGTAAACTTGATGTTGTAGTTGCTCAAACTCAGCAAACTTTGCAAGGTCTTTTCAAACTCAAGGTGCTTGGCCCCTTGAGTATTTCCTTGGATTGGAGATAGCAAAATCTAAGGAAGGTATTTGTTTGTCTCAACAAAATTATGCCCTTTCTTTGCTTGAAGACACTAGTTTTTCGAATTGTAAACATGCTTCTGTACCCTTAGATCCAAAAATAAAACTTACTACCACTAATGGGGATTTGCTCGAGGATGCAGCACAATATAGGAGGTTGATTGGCAGGTTGCTTTACCTCACTATTTTAAGACCCGATATTTGCTTTGCTGTGAATAAGTTAAGCCAATACATGTCTTCTTCTTGCACTATTCATTTGGATGCTATCTATCATATTTTGAGATATTTGAAGGCTTCACCTGGGCAGGGCTTGTTTTTTTCAGTTTCTTCCCCTTTATCGGTCAAGACATATGGGAATGCTGATTGGGGGAGCTGTGCAAAAACCAGACGATCCACTACCGGCTATTGCGTCTTCCTTGGTGATTGTTTAATCTCATAGAAGGCGAAGAAACAAGACACTGTTTTGAGGTCCACAGCTGAAGCAGAGTATCGAGCACTCGCCAATGTCATTGCTGAAGTTGTGTGGATTATGAGGCTGCTTCAAGATTTTGAGATACAATTTGATCCGTCTTTCATCTTCTGTGACAGCAAAGCTGCAATCCACATTGCTGAGAATCCCACCTTCCATGAGCGTACCAAACATATTGAAATGGATTGCCACTTTGCTTGAGAACGTGTACAAGACGATACCGTGAAGTTGGTACATGTGAAGTCAGGTCATCAGCTTACTGACATTTTAACAAAAGCTGTGCAGCCTACTTTGTTTAAGAACTTGATCAGCAAGTTGGGAATTATTAACATCTTTTCTCCAACTTGAGGGGGGAGTATTAACTAATATCTTACTTTGCTTGTTATGAGTGTTATTTATTTACTGCAGTTAGTTGATTAGCCTTATTTAGAGAGGAATATTTTTTGTTAGGTTTTGTTAGTGGTTTGTTGATATGAGTTGGCATGTGTATGTGTATGTGTATATATATTTCACATCCAAACTAATAAAGTAGTAGCAGAAATTTTTTTTTAGTACGATTTCTGGTTTTAACAATAATATTCAATCTGAATTGTTATTTTGCAAGTCCTATAATATTTTTCACATTTGAAATTTTAAAATAACTATTAGATATNNTATAAATTTATAGAGAATTAAGCTAGCTTTAAAACTAATTTTGAACTAAGTCAACCGAATAAATGTAGATTAAAATACTTATAAAATACTGTTAGTATGTCAGGTTGGTTTGTTACAACACAATTTTTTATTATGAACTTGTAACAAGTTTATCTACCTAATTAAATTTAAATTTAATTTTGTAGTTAACTCAAAAATAAAATTAGTTTTCTCATCTTCTTATATAACTAAAGATTATTCAAATCCAATAAATATGGAATAAGTTATGACTATATCTTGAA
>NC_029789.2:135201274-135206421 GCF_000816755.2 Arachis ipaensis
TAGCAAAATAATACCAAAAGACTAAATTGAATTACGAGTTAAAATAAGTTACAAAATGCGATATTATTATTCTACTTAACATTTTCTTAATAACTAAATAAAATAGAAAATAACAATTGATTAGTTAAGTCTAATCATTTTTTATATATTTCGATTGATTCAAAATTCATATTTCGTTGTTTTTTTTATGACTAAACAAAACAATAAAAAGGAAAACAAGCTATATTAAATGGTTGATGTTATATTATATCTAAGTTAATCTAATATATTGGAGATCTTTTTATGGTTGAAGCTACTCTAAATAAAATTCTGAAATAACTCCTTTAATTATATAATCCGCTGTACAATTTACATCTCTTTAAATTAAGACAATAATAATTCTTCCATTTCAATTTATAATATCTTGAATATGTTTTATCAAATTCTATTTTAGAATATTATTATTGGGTATCTGTCTGTTTATTAAAAAAATAGCATTTAAACAATTAGTTTTACATAACACCTTCTGAAATTTACTATCCTAAATTAGAAGTAAGTCTCTCCAAATTATATACAGTTTAGTATAAAGAATATTACAAACTTCAACTTTTTCAATATAACCCTTTAACCAATAACCATCGAAATCACATTGAAGAAGACACCAAAAATTGGCTAAATCCTCAAAAATAAACAAGCTAGCATCACAATTCAATTTAATGGACTTGGTAGGAGGAGGAGTCCAATACAAGCAGAGAAAGGGAGGGAGGGGAGACAAAGCTCGATGCATTAAGAAAATGGTATGCAACTTCCTTGTGAAGCTACGAATCAAACTCACCACTTTACTAGTACTCTAGAGAGCATCTGGATTAAATAAATCATTATTCTTACTTCTTCAAATCTACCAGATAATCGAGTAGAAAATAAAAGCATCCCTAGGACTAAGACTTCTACAAAGCCAATGTCGTAATTCTAAGTAATCAGAATATAATCTAAGCACAGTCCAAATCTCTTTGGTCCCTGGGTAATTTCATAGACAATACAGAATAGTTTTAGGACTAAGTTGACACTAATAACAAATATTCGACTAAACTAAACCACGCTCAAATTAAAACTCCGTCGTAGGAAGAGCATTATGAAGATTAAACCAAGTCAAGAACATATTTTGTTGGTTTAAAGTTATATATTTTGTATCCACGATTTATAAATAAATTTAGGATAAATAAAATAACGCACTTAAATTAATTCTAACCTTGATAAGTTAGATATATCATATTTTTTTATGTTTATGGAGCACCAAACAAATCTCTAATCACAACTAAATATTCTTTATACGTATTTAAATTATTCAACAAATTTATATCTTAGTAACCAAACAACTATGATGTGTATCAACATAAACAGAAACATTAATTGAAAATTTGAAATAAACACACCCTAAAAAATGAAAAAAAGAATTAATTTTTTTTTATCAAAGATAGGAGACTCGAACCCGCAATCTTTTAATTTAATATTGGAGATCTTTTTATGGTTGAAGCTACTCTAAATAAAATTCTGAAATAGCTGCTTTAATCATATGATTCGCTGTACTATTTAAATCTCTTTAAATTAAGACAATAGTAATTCTTCTGTTGCAATTTATGATATTTTGAATATGTTTTACCAAATTCTATTCTAGAATATTATTATTGGGGATCTGTCTGTTTATCAAAAAAATAGCATCTAAACAATCAGTTTTGCATAACACTTTTTAGAATTTATTATCTCAAACTAAAAGTAAGTCTTTCCAAATTGTATACAATTTAGTATAAAGAACATTACAAATCTCAACTTTTCCAATACAACTCTTTAACCAATAACCATCGGAATCACAGAGAAAAAGACACCAAAAACCGACTAAATCTTCAAAAACAAACAGGCTAACATTACAATTCAATTTAATGGACTTGGCTGAAGGAGGAGTTCAATGCAAGCAGAGGGAGGGAGGGAGGGCAGACAAAGCTCAATGCATTAAGAAGACGGTATGCAACTCCTTGTAAAGTTACTAATCAAACTCACCACTTTATTAGTACTCTAGAGAGCATCTGGATTAAATAAATCATTATTCTTACTTTTCCAAATTTACCAGATAGTCGAGTAAAAAATAAAAACATCCCTAGGACTAAGATCTCTACACAACATATCGTAATTCCAAGTAATCATAATATAATCCAAGCACAGCCCAAATCTCTTTGGCACTTGGGTAATTTCATAGACAATGCAGAATAGTTTTTGGACTAAGTTGACACCAATAACAAATATTCGACTAAGCTAAATTACGCTCAAATTAAAATTCTATCGTAAAAAGAGCATTATAAAGACTAAACCAAACTAAGAATATATTTCGTTGGTTTAAAGCTATATATATTTTGTATCCACGCACGGTTTATAAGTAAATTTAGGATAAATAAAAAAATGTATTTAAATTATTTTATTATTAACAAAAATATTTTAAAATTTTGTTATTCACAAAAGTGTTTTCAAATGATTAAACAAGGTAATAAAAATATACATTTGTAAAATCACATTAATAAAAAAAATTAACGAGACAAACAAAAATTTTTATGTGATAAATGAGATTCTAACCTTGATAAGTTAGATACGTCACATTTTCAACAAACAAATCTCTAATCACAAGTAAATATTCTTTATACGTATTTAAATTATTCAACAAATTTATATCTTAGTAACCAAACAATTATGATGTGTATCAACATAAACAGAAACATTAATTGAAAATTTGAAATAAACACACCCTAAAAAATGAAAAAAGAATTAATTTGATCCTTACAAAACTTTGCACTTGAATTAGATTTTTACAAGATATAAATGACACAGGGTTTTTTTTTCCCCTATTTTTTCTTTTGTTGACATTGTGAATCCATGCTTACGTTGTTGAATCATAGTATTGTATGTATTTTCAGTTTTCATGGTGTCAATTAACTATTATATCAGCATAAAATTTTAGTGGCTAAATTGATTTATTCGTAAATTTTAGTAACTATATATACATATATGATAACTGATAAGCGTTAGCCCATAAATTAAATTCACGTTTAATAAGATATATACTAATGCACCCATTTGAGTGTGTGTAGTGGTTGGTTTTTTAGGATATTTTTTAATTTAGTATGTTAAAAATTAATTTGTTTAACTTAATACATTAAAAATTAATTTGTATAAAGCAAAATTTAAATTTTTAATATTTATTTAAATAGACTAATAAATTAATCTTTAGGCTAATACAACTTAATTTGAGTGTGTAGTGTGAACCTTCAAAATAAAGTTGAGAAGGTAGACACGGGAAAGATGAGGGAACCAAAACAACTAAACAAGAGGTTGGGGCATTCTATGTTCCAATCATAAAACAAGCCTCCACACGCACACCATGTGTACCACATCACAATAAGGCGTAAGCTAATAAAATATGAGTAATATCTTATCTTATTTCATATATAAGAAGCTTCTATGAACATTTCCAGCAAGAGAGGAGGAAGCAAGTAATTTGTATGACACAAAGAAAACGGATGAAAGTTAGAAAATTAGTAAAATTTATTACTTTTAATCAGTAATTAGTTATTAATGTTTAAAAATATAAGTAAAAAGTATGTTATTGAATTACTATATTAAAAAAATTGGATTAATAACTAAAAGTAATAGTAAAAAACAATAAATTTTGTTGAGTTCTTAAACATTTCTTAAAAAAAAATAATTATTTGCTATAAAAAGAGCATTATAAAGACTAAACCAAACTAAGAATATATTTCGTTGGTTTAAAGCTATATATATTTTGTATCCACGCACGGTTTATAAGTAAATTTAGGATAAATAAAAAAATGTATTTAAATTATTTTATTATTAACAAAAATATTTTAAAATTTTGTTATTCACAAAAGTGTTTTCAAATGATTAAACAAGGTAATAAAAATATACATTTGTAAAATCACATTAATAAAAAAAATTAACGAGACAAACAAAAATTTTTATGTGATAAATGAGATTCTAACCTTGATAAGTTAGATACGTCACATTTTCAACAAACAAATCTCTAATCACAAGTAAATATTCTTTATACGTATTTAAATTATTCAACAAATTTATATCTTAGTAACCAAACAATTATGATGTGTATCAACATAAACAGAAACATTAATTGAAAATTTGAAATAAACACACCCTAAAAAATGAAAAAAGAATTAATTTGATCCTTACAAAACTTTGCACTTGAATTAGATTTTTACAAGATATAAATGACACAGGGTTTTTTTTTCCCCTATTTTTTCTTTTGTTGACATTGTGAATCCATGCTTACGTTGTTGAATCATAGTATTGTATGTATTTTCAGTTTTCATGGTGTCAATTAACTATTATATCAGCATAAAATTTTAGTGGCTAAATTGATTTATTCGTAAATTTTAGTAACTATATATACATATATGATAACTGATAAGCGTTAGCCCATAAATTAAATTCACGTTTAATAAGATATATACTAATGCACCCATTTGAGTGTGTGTAGTGGTTGGTTTTTTAGGATATTTTTTAATTTAGTATGTTAAAAATTAATTTGTTTAACTTAATACATTAAAAATTAATTTGTATATAGCAAAATTTAAATTTTTAATATTTATTTAAATAGACTAATAAATTAATCTTTAGGCTAATACAACTTAATTTGAGTGTGTAGTGTGAACCTTCAAAATAAAGTTGAGAAGGTAGACACGGGAAAGATGAGGGAACCAAAACAACTAAACAAGAGGTTGGGGCATTCTATGTTCCAATCATAAAACAAGCCTCCACACGCACACCATGTGTACCACATCACAATAAGGCGTAAGCTAATAAAATATGAGTAATATCTTATCTTATTTCATATATAAGAAGCTTCTATGAACATTTCCAGCAAGAGAGGAGGAAGCAAGTAATTTGTATGACACAAAGAAAACGGATGAAAGTTAGAAAATTAGTAAAATTTATTACTTTTAATCAGTAATTAGTTATTAATGTTTAAAAATATAAGTAAAAAGTATGTTATTGAATTACTATATTAAAAAAATTGGATTAATAACTAAAAGTAATAGTAAAAAACAATAAATTTTGTTGAGTTCTTAAACATTTCTTAAAAAAAAATA
>NC_029789.2:135206443-135207798 GCF_000816755.2 Arachis ipaensis
AATATTTTTATTGAAAATAAATTTAAAAAAACATATAACGTTAACTGAAAAATGATATAAAAAATTAAGAAATAGCAATATCTGTTTTCATAATTACACAGTAATGTAAAATGTTACACAATACTAATGCATATTAATCTATATCTATATAAAGTAACTGTGTAATAGTAAGTTAATAACACATAAATTAATCAAAACGATAAATATATTATATGTTTATGTTAAGATAACGGAAAGGTTGAAAATAAAATAAAATAAACTATAAAATTATAATTCAAATAACATAAATTTTTATCTTCACTTAAAAATTTTAAATTTCAGTCTCACTCTTAATTTTAATAAAATAAAAATCCAAAGTTCATTGTATTTAAGGAAGCATAGCGTGAGGGCATGACATCAGTTTTGATTAAAAAATTGATAAGAGTAGGACCCAACCCCAAAAACCAGGGATGTAGCAACAGCAAATCCAATCACCGAATCAAAAAACTACCATTTTCTTGGAAGCAAGCAAAGTGAAGAAGCATCATTCCACCACCAAAACCAACTGCGCCCTCTTTTCCCACTCTTCTCTCTTCCAAATCCACACGCCCCCCTCTCACTATAAAACCCCCACGCTCTCAACCCTCTATCTTCTCTCTCCTACAATTTTCTCTCTTCTCAAACACATACACCATGCGATTAAGCTGCAACGGTTGTCGTGTCCTTCGCAAGGGTTGCAACCTTGAATGCCCCATTAAACCCTGCCTCCATTGGATCAAATCGCCGGAATCACAGTCCAACGCCACCCTCTTCCTCGCCAAGTTCTACGGCCGCGCTGGCCTCCTCAACCTCCTCACCGCCGGCGATCCCAAGATCCGCCCAGGTAAAAAATAAAATTTCAAAACTTTTTCCATTTTCCTGAGAAAATGCAAGAAAATGATGGAATTCTTCTTGGCTTTTGTTTCTAATATTCTTTTTTTTCCCAGCTATTTTTAAATCTTTGCTATACGAAGCTTGCGGCCGGATAGTGAACCCGGTTTTCGGTTCGACCGGGTTGCTATCGACTGGGAGCTGGCACTTGTGCGAAGCAGCTGTTGAAGCCGTTCTTAGCGGCGCGCCGATTAGACAACAGGATGCTTCAGATGGCGGTGACCAGCTGCTAAACCCGTCTGATATTCGCCACGTGGTGAAGAGGGGGAAATCTTGCAGCTCCGATAATGTCCTTAAGCCCCGGAAGAGCCAGTTCAAGAGGCGCGCTGAGAAGTCGAAGCCGGAGCCGGAGGTTAAGCTGGATCAGGGTGTAGCCGAGTTGGTGGTGGAGGCTTGCGTAGTGAATGAGTTAGATGACTCGGCGAGCCCTGACTCAGGGTCTGGGC
>NC_029789.2:135207814-135228520 GCF_000816755.2 Arachis ipaensis
GTGAGCACGTAAGTGTTGTTGTTGGCGGCGGTGCAGAAGCTGATAGCGGCTCAATTGAGAGTGTCAATCCGGCTCGAGCCGATGATGGGGAGCTTGAGCTGGAGCTGACTTTGGGGTGTCAGTGGCTTTGATATTGACACGTATAGGGAGGGGTTGATTTCTTTGGCCAGTTCAATTTCTGTTTGTCGTACAAGAGAAGAGACATACTAGTTTTAGCCGCAGTTATAAAATATTTAATTAGATTTTAGTGGTAAATATATTAATATATGATATATGATATACTATGAGCTTAGGTTGGTGGTGATATATGTTTTTTGTTCACCCCAATTCACTTGCGACAAACTTGGGGTCTTTCAGATGTGTACATTGTGAAGAGAATTTATAGAATTAAATTTTCTCTTTTAGCAATTCAAAAATTGGTTCATATGATCATATTGTTGCAAATATGTATGTGTTTTCAGTTTTCAGTAAAACATTTTGGGTTTTGCAATATTGAATCTATAAACAATTATCATGACTAAACATTCAACCAGAAATCATGGAATATAGACTATAGACTGCGAATCAAATGCCCTTGACTCCTTGAGCCATCATTTCAGCAAACAAGTTGATGGCTTCCGGAATCAACTCATTTTCAAGACACCTATAAATCATTGAAGTTCATGTAAGGGAATCCTTGTCAAGCATGTTATTAAAGAGGTTACATGCCTTTAATACTTGCCCAGCACTAAGATAGCCAGCAATCATGAATGTGCATGCAATTGTGTTTTTGATGGATGATCTGTGAAACAAATTTTGAGCTTTTTCTAACTGGCCAGCATGAATGTAACCATTTATCATAGAATTAATTATTTATACTCTTCTATTTATTTTTTTAAAAAACACTACTTGTTAGTTGCTACTAATATATTGCAATACGCATTATAATCTATACATACTAAGTTATTGATATGTGAATTTTTTTAGTATCTAATATACTTAACGTATATTTAATCCATAATATATAATATATATGCTCATAGCTTGACCCAATTAGCAAAGCTAAGCCTAATAAAATAAAAAGGTCCGTCAATAAATGTGGCATCCACGAATATACCCGATCTCTTTAAAGAGGTTGGATGCCGACAAAAGGGAGTTAACCTACCTACCCGAAAGCAAGTATCTGCCTCCTAAATCTTGCCTATAATCTCTATCTTCACTAAAAAAAATAGACCTTAACAAACTCACAAGATAAAGGGAGCGATTATCCATCAGAAAAGATGGAACTATTCCAACAAAGGTGGTTATCAACTCTACTATAAATACACTGACACTCGTCAGGTATAATTTACGTTTTAATCTACTAAAAATCTGCCTAAAACCCTTGCTAACTTAAGTATCAGAGTCTCTTGTAGGTACCACCCGAAACCTCCTCACGAGAAACTCAGACAGGCGGCACCTCGGCATCAACAAGTCAGACGCTGCCACTCAAAGGGACCTGGACCTCATGTTCAGGCTCAAATCAATGTTTCAGGTAACCCTCGAAATATTGACGCCATTGCCAGGGACCTGGAGTTCATCCCTTAACGATGGCGAACAACCAATATGAAGACGGCCGTACGGCATCTGAATCTGAAGGCGAGCCCCAACCAGAGGGCAACGCCCTTGTACCACCTCCGCCACACCAAACTCATGATCCCCACGGGGAAGGACCCTCGGGGAATCCCCAGCCAAGACGGATTCATTCAGAAATCCGTCACCCCAAGGAGGAAGAGCCCCTTTAGACAGCAGAGATACTAGGTTTAGTCTGTGGCCAGCGAGAACAGCTAGAACAACTCGAGTACGAGACTGAACGACAACGGGAAGTAGAGCGGAAACTGCAGAGAGAGGTAAGGCGACGAAGAGAGCTAGAAAAAAAATCTCTTGGAGCTAGAAGCCAACCTTCGCAATCGAAATATCCGAACAGATCAGGAAGAAAGTCCTCTAGACAGAGAAGACCCATTCATAGAAGAGATCATGTAGGTCAAAGTTCCCAATAACTTTAAAACACCCGACATGGATCTCTATGATGGGACGACCGACCCAAGACACCACCTCAGCAATTTTAAAAGTCGGATGTACCTAGCTGACGCCTCTGACGCCACCCGTTGCAAAGCCTTCCCAACCACTCTGACTAAAGCGGCCATGAAATGGTTTGATAACTTACCCCTCAAGTCGGTAACCTGCTTCGACGATCTGGCAAAGAAGTTTCTGACCAGATTCTCCATTAAAAAATATAAGACAAAACACAGTCCAGAGCTTGCTAGGAGACAAACAAGAGGTCGGAAAAATTGTTCGAGATTACATGAAAATGGTTCAATAAGGTGTGCTTGGAAATCCAAAGCCTGTCCACTGAAGCAGTAATCATGAGACTAGTCAATGGCCTCAGGGAGAGACCGTTCTCCCAGTCCATATCTAAGAGACACCCAACTTCTCTAAATAAAGTTTAAGAAAGGGCAGAGAAATACATCAACATGGAGAAAATTTTCCGACTTAGGGAACCTTTCCCACAGCCAAGCCCACCCTACCAATCCCGGGAAAAGGAAAAACAGTCCAAAAAGAAGGAAAAGTAAGATACAGAGAAGCCTCAAAAGTACCACAATTATTCTCCTTTTAGAGTCTCTCTAGTAGATGTCCCTTCATCCTTGGTTGGAATTGTCTCTCCAACCTTGGTTGGAGTTATCTTGCCAACCTTGATTGTAGTTCCCACCTTGGTTATAATTGCCGCCTTGTTGATAGTATCCTTGATTTGGGTGGTCATAGAAATTGTGAGTAGCTGCCAATGTGTTTTCTTCTTGTTGTTGGAGTTGCAGACACTCATCAGTGTAACGAGTGTAGCAGGTGCATATTCCGCATACTCTCTGAGGGACTAACTGTTGACATTGTTGTTGTGGGGAAGGCTGAGGTTGTTGTTGATTCAGCTGTAACTGCTTCAGTATGTTGGTCATCTCTCCCAGAGTCTGTGTGAGAGCAGCAGTCTCACTACTAGAGGAAACCTCCGCAATAGCCTTGGGATGGTTGTTCCTGTGCCTGACATTCCGGGTAGACTCAGCCAGATCGGTGATCAGTTGCCACGCTTCTGTCGCCGTCTTGTACTTCTTCAGAGAACCATTACTTGCAGCATCTAGTGTAGTCTTATCCTGAGGCTTCATGCCTTGTGTACCAACTGGTCAATCTTGTGGTGGGGGCAAGAGTCTAAGAGATTCCTAAAGCGTTCCCAATATTCATAAAGGGTCTCTGACACGCCTTGGATGATGCAGGAAATTTCTTTCCTCAGTCTATCTGTAACTTCAGCTGGAACATATTTTTCCAGGAATTCCCTTCTGAGCAGATCCCAGTTAGTAACAACTGCTTCAGGTTGAGTGTAGAACCACTCCCTTGCCTTTTCCTCAAGAGAAAACGGAAAGGCATATAGCCAAATAGTAGTTTCATCTGCACCATGACGCCTAGTAGTGGAGCAGGCTGTCTGAAAATCTCTGAGGTACTTTAAGGGCTCTTGAGCAGGTAAGCCATGAAACTTGGGCAGTAAGTTGATTAGCGCAGTCTTCAGTTCAAAATTTGCAGCCATATTTGGGTGACGCGCTTGATACGGTTGCAGTGTAAAGTCTAGAGCTCTTGCTTCCTAGAGTGTAATCATTCTGGACTCCGCCATATTACCTACACGTAAATCAATAGAATCAGTAGTAAAGGAGCTTGTTTCTTCCTCAGATGGCACTTCAGATTCGCCTTCAGATGAGACTGGTGAATTGGTAGTAACCACTTCACCACCCTCAGAGGCTAACCGACGCCGAGCTCGCCTAATACGTGAAATAGTTCTTTCAATTTCAGGATCAAACGCGGCTAAGCTCGGATCAAGCAGTGAACACGTCATTCAAGTGAGCACGTAAGTGTTGTTGTTGGTGGCGGCGCAGAAGCTGATAGCGGCTCAATTGAGAGTGTCAATCTGGCTCGAGCCGATGACGGGGAGCTTGAGCTGGAGCTGACTTTGGGGTGTCAGTGGCTTTGATATTGACACGTATAGGGAGGGGGTTGATTTCTTTGGCCAGTTCAATTTCTGTTTATCGTACAAGACAAGAGACATACTAGTTTAAGTAGTTTTAGCTGCAGTTATAAAATATTTAATTAGATTTTAGTGGTAAATATATTAATATATGATATATGATATACTATGAGCTTAGGTTGGTGGTGATATATGTTTTTTGTTCACCCCAATTCACTTGCGACAAACTTGGGGTCTTTCAGATGTGTACATTGTGAAGAGAATTTATAGAATTAAATTTTCTCTTTTAGCAATTCAAAAATTGGTTCATATGATCATATTGTTGCAAATATGTATGTGTTTTCAGTAAGCAACGGAACATTTTGGGTTTTGCAATATTGAATCTATAAACAATTATCATGACTAAACATTCAACCAGAAATCATGGAATATAGACTTGAAGTGGCGAATCAAATGCCCTTGACTCCTTGAGCCATCATTTCAGCAAACAAGTTGATGGCTTCCGGAATCAACTCATTTTCAAGACACCTATAAATCATTGAAGTTCATGTAAGGGAATCCTTGTCAAGCATGTTATTAAAGAGGTTACATGCCTTTAATACTTGCCCAGCACTAAGATAGCCAGCAATCATGAATGTGCATGCAATTGTGTTTTTGATGGATGATCTGTGAAACAAATTTTGAGCTTTTTCTAACTGGCCAGCATGAATGTAACCATTTATCATAGAATTAATTATTTATACTCTTCTATTTATTTTTTTAAAGAACATTACTTGTTAGTTGCTACTAATATATTACAATATGCATTATAATCCATACATAGTAGGTTATTGATATGTGAATTTTTTTAGTATCTAATATACTTAACGTATATTTAATCCATAATATATGTTATATATGTTCATATAGCCTGATCCAATTAGCAAAGTCAGACCTAATAAAACAAAAAGTTTCGTCAATAAAGGTGGCATCCACGAACATACTCGGTCTCTTTAAAGAGGTTGGACACCGACAAAAGGAAGTCAGCTCTACCTACCCGAAAGTAAGTAACTGCCTCCTAAATCTCGCCTATAATCTTTATCTTCACTAAAAAAATGGATCCCAACAAACTTTCAAGATGAAGGGAACGGTTATCCATCAGAAAAGACGGAACTATTCCAATAAAGATGGTTATCAACTTTACTATAAATACACTGACATCCCTCAGGTATAATTTACGTTCTAATATACTAAAAACCTGTCTAAAGCCCTTGCTAACTTAAACATCAGAGTCTCTTGTAGGTACCACCCCTAACCTCCTCACGAGAAACTGGGACAGGCGGCACCTCAGTATCGACAAGTCAGATGCTGCTACTCAAAGGGACCTAGACCTCACGTTCAGGTCCAAACCAACGTTTCAGGTAACTCTCGGAACATTGACGCCATTGTCGGAGACCTGAAGTTCATCCCTTAATGATGGCGGACGACCAATATGAAGACGGCCGTATGGCATCTGAATCTGAAGGCGAGCCCCCAACCAGAGGGCAACACCCTTGTGCTACCTCCGCCACACCAAACTCATGATCCCCACGGGGAAGGACCCTCGGGAAATCCCCAGCCAAGACGGATTCATTCAGAAATCCGTCACCCTGAGGAGGAAGAACCCCCTTAGACAGCAAATATACTAGGTCTAGTCTGTGGCCAGCCAGAATAGCTAGAACAACTCGAATACGAGACTTAACGACAACGGGAAGCAATGCGGGAACTATGGAGAGAGGTAAGGTGATGAAGAGAGCTAGAAGAAAAAACTCTTGAAGCTAGAAGCCGACCTTCTCAATCGAAATAACCGAACAGATCAGGAAGAAAGTCCTCTAGACGGAGAAGATCCATTCATAGAAAAGATCATACGGGCCAAAGTTCCCAAGAACTTTAAAACACCTGACATGGATCTCTATGACGGGACGACCGACCCAAGACACCACCTCAGTAATTTTAAAAGTCGGATGTACCTAGCTGACGCCTCTGACGCCACCCGCTGCAAAGCCTTCCCAACCACTCTGACCAAAGCGGCCATGAAATGGTTTGATAACTTACCCCTCAAGTCGGTAACCTGCTTCGACGACCTGGCAAACAAGTTTCTGACCAGATTCTCCATTCAAAAAGACAAGACAAAACACGTCCCGAGCTTGCTAGGAGTCAAACAACAGGTTGGAAAAACCCTCCGAGATTACATAAAAAAAGTTCAATAAGGCGTGCTTGGAAATCCAAAGCTTGACCACTGAAGCCGTAATCATGAGACTAGTCAATGGCCTCAAGGAGAGACCGTTCTCCCAGTCCATATCTAAGAGACACCCAACTTCTCTAAATAAAGTTTAAGAAAGGGCAGAGAAATACATCAACATGGAGAAAAATTCTCGACTTAGGGAACCTTTCCCACAGCCAAGCCTGCCCTACCAATCCTGGGAAAAGGAAAAAGAGCCCAAAAAGAAAGAAGAGCAAAATATAGAGAAGTCTCAAAAGTACCACAATTATACTCCTCTTAAAGTCTCTCTAGTAAATGTCTACAGAGAGATATGCCATACGAAGAAGCTCCCGCCTCCTCGTCAAATTAAACATAAAAAGGCGGAAAGTCGGACAGAATACTGTGAGTACCATAGGCTCTACGGACATTCCACTAACGAATGTTACAACTTGAAGAATGTCATTGAAAAGCTGGTCAGAGAAGGCCAATTAGACAGATACCTGACTGACAGATCGGACTATCTAAGGAAGAGAAGGAGGGAGGAAGAGGAAAGACGATAAGAACATCCGCCTCATGTAAGAACTACGAATTAATTAGCCAATTTATTAACGTAAAATAATAACAATTTAATTGCCCAGAATATGTTCAAAATTTTATAATATTAATTAGAAAATATAAATATGATATTTGGACTCTGTAGATTTTTCTGAGTTGGAAAATGTAATTTTCTTCGAAAAATTGAGTAAAAACGCGTACCGGTAAATTAACCGGCAGTACCGGCTTAAATCTGTCCGGTATTGTGTAAGAATAATAAAAATAGTAGAAAACCTTAGAAAAATATTTAGAATTAAAAATCAGATACTAATTTTGAAGGTTTGACCCAAAGTTGAGCCAAACGGGCCAAAAACGCTAACGGATTGGACTGGGCCTAAGTTCGGCCCAAGCTCAATACATATAACCCAATTAATGAACCCCCCATTCAGCCACTCCATCCTCACAAACACAACAACACAGCTGCAAGTGAGAAGAGAGTGAGGGTTTCATTTTCACTATTCACCTCAAACTTCCCAAGCTCATAACTTGAGCTACGGAGCTCCAATCGCCGCACCTTTTGCGGCCACGCAATCACCACGAAGAGCTCTACAAAACTCACCCAAGAAACTGGTAAGGAAATTATGAATCCCTTCTCAGCCTTTCCTTCAAAAATTAAAAAATCTAGTGTTTGGGATTTTTGAAGTTTTGATATTTTGTTGTGTTTAGGACTAATCTAACTTGAGGAATCTATTGGGTTTTGCTTCCAAAACTGTTGGACAAGGTAAGAGTATCTTGAACCCTTGTGAAATTGTGATTAAGATGAATCCTAGGTTGATTGATTATGAATTATGTGTATATAGCTTGATGTTGTTATTGTTGGCACTTATTTGGACCTTTGGATTGATTGTTGGTGATTGGAGGCTTGAGTTGGACTCAATTTGGTAATTTAGTGCATATTGGGAATCGGCTAAGGTATGGTTTTGGTTTTCTTTATGTAATATATAATATTTCTGGACACTTAGGCTAGTGACCTATAGGATAGGTTTGGATTGTATTGGTTGTTGAACTTGTGGAATGATGATGTATAATGACTTGATGATTTTGTTTATTTTGATGAATTGTGATGTTGATGTTGATAAAATGATGTTGAATATTGAGATTGAGGTTGAATGAAGTTGATCATTGTCTTGCATTTTCCTGAGAAAATGCAAGAAAATGATGGAATTCTTCTCGGCTTTTGTTTCTAATATTCTTTTTTTTTTTCAGCTATTTTTAAATCTTTGCTATACAAAGCTTGCGGCCGGATAGTGAACCCGGTTTTCGGTTCGACCGGGTTGCTATCGACTGAAAGCTGGCACTTGTGCGAAGCAGCTGTTGAAGCCGTTCTTAGCGGCACGCCGATTAGGCAACAGGATGCTTCAGATGGCGGTGACCAGCTGCTAAACCCGTCTGATATTCGCCACGTGGTGAAGAGGGGGAAATCTTGCAGCTCCGATCATGTCCTTAAGCCCCGGAAGAGCCAGTTCAAGAGGCGCGCTGAGAAGTCGAAGCCGGAGCCGGAGGTTAAGCTGGATCAGGGTGTAGCTGAGTTGGTGGTGGAGGCTTGCGTAGTGAATGAGTTAGATGACTCGGCGAGCCCTGACTCAGGGTCTGGTCTGAGTGAGCACGTAAGTGTTGTTGTTGGTGGCGGCGCAGAAGCTGATAGCGGCTCAATTGAGAGTGTCAATCTGGCTCGAGCCGATGACGGGGAGCTTGAGCTGGAGCTGACTTTGGGGTGTCAGTGGCTTTGATATTGACACGTATAGGGAGGGGGTTGATTTCTTTGGCCAGTTCAATTTCTGTTTATCGTACAAGACAAGAGACATACTAGTTTAAGTAGTTTTAGCTGCAGTTATAAAATATTTAATTAGATTTTAGTGGTAAATATATTAATATATGATATATGATATACTATGAGCTTAGGTTGGTGGTGATATATGTTTTTTGTTCACCCCAATTCACTTGCGACAAACTTGGGGTCTTTCAGATGTGTACATTGTGAAGAGAATTTATAGAATTAAATTTTCTCTTTTAGCAATTCAAAAATTGGTTCATATGATCATATTGTTGCAAATATGTGTTTTCAGTAAGCAACGGTAAGGAGACAATGAGATTAAGGAACATTTTGGGTTTTGCAATAATATTGAATCTATAAACAATTATCATGACTAAACATTCAACCAGAAATCATGGAATATAGACTTGAAGTGGCGAATCAAATGCCCTTGACTCCTTGAGCCATCATTTCAGCAAACAAGTTGATGGCTTCCGGAATCAACTCATTTTCAAGACACCTATAAATCATTGAAGTTCATGAATGTGCATGCAATTGTGTTTTTGATGGATGATCTGTGAAACAAATTTTGAGCTTTTTCTAACTGGCCAACATGAATGTAACCATTTATCATAGAATTAATTATTTATACTCTTCTATTTATTTTTTTAAAAAACACTACTTGTTAGTTGCTACTAATATATTGCAATACGCATTATAATCTATACATACTAAGTTATTGATATGTGAATTTTTTTAGTATCTAATATACTTAACGTATATTTAATCCATAATATATAATATATATGCTCATAGCTTGACCCAATTAGCAAAGCTAAGCCTAATAAAATAAAAAGGTCCGTCAATAAATGTGGCATCCACGAATATACCCGATCTCTTTAAAGAGGTTGGATGCCGACAAAAGGGAGTTAACCTACCTACCCGAAAGCAAGTATCTGCCTCCTAAATCTTGCCTATAATCTCTATCTTCACTAAAAAAAATAGACCTTAACAAACTCACAAGATAAAGGGAGCGATTATCCATCAGAAAAGATGGAACTATTCCAACAAAGGTGGTTATCAACTCTACTATAAATACACTGACACTCGTCAGGTATAATTTACGTTTTAATCTACTAAAAATCTGCCTAAAACCCTTGCTAACTTAAGTATCAGAGTCTCTTGTAGGTACCACCCGAAACCTCCTCACGAGAAACTCAGACAGGCGGCACCTCGGCATCAACAAGTCAGACGCTGCCACTCAAAGGGACCTGGACCTCATGTTCAGGCTCAAATCAATGTTTCAGGTAACCCTCGAAATATTGACGCCATTGCCAGGGACCTGGAGTTCATCCCTTAACGATGGCGAACAACCAATATGAAGACGGCCGTACGGCATCTGAATCTGAAGGCGAGCCCCAACCAGAGGGCAACGCCCTTGTACCACCTCCGCCACACCAAACTCATGATCCCCACGGGGAAGGACCCTCGGGGAATCCCCAGCCAAGACGGATTCATTCAGAAATCCGTCACCCCAAGGAGGAAGAGCCCCTTTAGACAGCAGAGATACTAGGTTTAGTCTGTGGCCAGCGAGAACAGCTAGAACAACTCGAGTACGAGACTGAACGACAACGGGAAGTAGAGCGGAAACTGCAGAGAGAGGTAAGGCGACGAAGAGAGCTAGAAAAAAAATCTCTTGGAGCTAGAAGCCAACCTTCGCAATCGAAATATCCGAACAGATCAGGAAGAAAGTCCTCTAGACAGAGAAGACCCATTCATAGAAGAGATCATGTAGGTCAAAGTTCCCAATAACTTTAAAACACCCGACATGGATCTCTATGATGGGACGACCGACCCAAGACACCACCTCAGCAATTTTAAAAGTCGGATGTACCTAGCTGACGCCTCTGACGCCACCCGTTGCAAAGCCTTCCCAACCACTCTGACTAAAGCGGCCATGAAATGGTTTGATAACTTACCCCTCAAGTCGGTAACCTGCTTCGACGATCTGGCAAAGAAGTTTCTGACCAGATTCTCCATTAAAAAATATAAGACAAAACACAGTCCAGAGCTTGCTAGGAGACAAACAAGAGGTCGGAAAAATTGTTCGAGATTACATGAAAATGGTTCAATAAGGTGTGCTTGGAAATCCAAAGCCTGTCCACTGAAGCAGTAATCATGAGACTAGTCAATGGCCTCAGGGAGAGACCGTTCTCCCAGTCCATATCTAAGAGATACCCAACTTCTCTAAATGAAGTTCAAGAAAGGGCAGAGAAATACATCAACATGGAGAAAATTTTCCGACTTAGGGAACCTTTCCCACAGCCAAGCCCACCCTACCAATCCCGGGAAAAGGAAAAACAGTCCAAAAAGAAGGAAAAGTAAGATACAGAGAAGCCTCAAAAGTACCACAATTATTCTCCTTTTAGAGTCTCTCTAGTAGATGTCCCTTCATCCTTGGTTGGAATTGTCTCTCCAACCTTGGTTGGAGTTATCTTGCCAACCTTGATTGTAGTTCCCACCTTGGTTATAATTGCCGCCTTGTTGATAGTATCCTTGATTTGGGTGGTCATAGAAATTGTGAGTAGCTGCCAATGTGTTTTCTTCTTGTTGTTGGAGTTGCAGACACTCATCAGTGTAACGAGTGTAGCAGGTGCATATTCCGCATACTCTCTGAGGGACTAACTGTTGACATTGTTGTTGTGGGGAAGGCTGAGGTTGTTGTTGATTCAGCTGTAACTGCTTCAGTATGTTGGTCATCTCTCCCAGAGTCTGTGTGAGAGCAGCAGTCTCACTACTAGAGGAAACCTCCGCAATAGCCTTGGGATGGTTGTTCCTGTGCCTGACATTCCGGGTAGACTCAGCCAGATCGGTGATCAGTTGCCACGCTTCTGTCGCCGTCTTGTACTTCTTCAGAGAACCATTACTTGCAGCATCTAGTGTAGTCTTATCCTGAGGCTTCATGCCTTGTGTACCAACTGGTCAATCTTGTGGTGGGGGCAAGAGTCTAAGAGATTCCTAAAGCGTTCCCAATATTCATAAAGGGTCTCTGACACGCCTTGGATGATGCAGGAAATTTCTTTCCTCAGTCTATCTGTAACTTCAGCTGGAACATATTTTTCCAGGAATTCCCTTCTGAGCAGATCCCAGTTAGTAACAACTGCTTCAGGTTGAGTGTAGAACCACTCCCTTGCCTTTTCCTCAAGAGAAAACGGAAAGGCATATAGCCAAATAGTAGTTTCATCTGCACCATGACGCCTAGTAGTGGAGCAGGCTGTCTGAAAATCTCTGAGGTACTTTAAGGGCTCTTGAGCAGGTAAGCCATGAAACTTGGGCAGTAAGTTGATTAGCGCAGTCTTCAGTTCAAAATTTGCAGCCATATTTGGGTGACGCGCTTGATACGGTTGCAGTGTAAAGTCTAGAGCTCTTGCTTCCTAGAGTGTAATCATTCTGGACTCCGCCATATTACCTACACGTAAATCAATAGAATCAGTAGTAAAGGAGCTTGTTTCTTCCTCAGATGGCACTTCAGATTCGCCTTCAGATGAGACTGGTGAATTGGTAGTAACCACTTCACCACCCTCAGAGGCTAACCGACGCCGAGCTCGCCTAATACGTGAAATAGTTCTTTCAATTTCAGGATCAAACGCGGCTAAGCTCGGATCAAGCAGTGAACACGTCATTCAATGAAAGAAACATACAGCTCATGGTAATAAAATAAAATAAAATATGCAAAAATATAAAATTAAAAATATTTACACCAACTAATAATTTAGCACGCTATTGCAACTCCCCAACAACGGCGCCAAAAATTGATGAAGGCAGAAATTAGTCAATTAAGAATTTATAATAAGAACAGCGTTGCAAGTACAGTTCTTAACCAACAAAAATCCGTTTATCAATTTAGAAGGGTTGTCAGAAAATTAGAATAAAAATACTGGGAGTAAGAATCCCAGGTTGTCTCCCAACGAGTTGACAAAAGAGTGCTACTTTATTAGTCAGGAGTTTTTCGAGAAAGTTTAAGAGTTTGAGAACAGAAAATTAAATGATTGTAAATTAAGGCAATGAAAATTGGCAAGAGAATTTATATAATCAGAATAAAAACCTTGACCGGGGAAAAATTAATTGGAAGTTCTATCCTTGTTGGATTCTCCCAAGTGTAATAGCAAGAGGTTATTGTTTTCACTTAGTTAACCCTTACTAAATAAAGGAAAGTCAAGTAATTGAGCTAACTCTTATTCACAAGTCCTAATCCTCTTCTATTGGAAGGATTAGCGTTAGTGACTAGAGAGTTAGCTAACAACTTTCAATTGAAATTGACACTTGAGTATTTCAACTCAAGGGTCTCCTTTTAATCAACCTCCAAAGTCAAGTTAGGAGTCTACTCCATTGACATGAATACAACGTTCACAAGCATGTAAAGGGAATAAGAAGAAGACATGATAAATTAAGTAAATTAATAACTGAAAATTGATTTAAAGGTAAAAATAGTTCTTTGCATTAATAAATCCCAAAATCATAAACATACTTATCTGAATAGGGTTAATAGGTAATCAAAGAGTAAAGGAATAAGAAAACAAACTAAAATAATGGAAACTTCAACGAAGGTAGTGACTCTTCTCAATATCCAAAGCAAAAGCATCAAAAGCATAAAAACTAGAAATCTATGAATGTGAAGAAAACCTAGAGGAAGAGTGATTTCTCTCTAAGATTCCAATCTAAAAACTAAAAACTATCCTAATGAGAATGTGTGTTGAGTCTCTGCTTGTTCCCTGGCTCTAGTCCGTGTTTCTGGGCCAAAAACTGGGTCCAAACTCAGCCCAAAATCGCCCCAGCGTTTTCTGTGATTCCTGCAGGTAGCACATGTCACGCGTACGCGTCAGGCACGCGCACGCGTCCCCGTGCGAACTCCAATTCACGCACACGCGTGAGCCATGCGTGCGCGTCGCTCCTCGCTGGTTATCTCCTTTATTTCTTGTGCTCCTTCCATTTTTGCAAGCTTCCTTTCCATCCTCTAAGCCATTCCTGCCCTATAAAGCCTGAAAACACTTAACACAAACACACAGATCACGACATAGAATGGTATAAAGGGGAATTAAAATACACAATTTAAAGGCTTAGGAAGCAAGTTTTCAACCATAGAACAAAACTAGGAAAGAATTGTAAAATCATGCAAATAGTATGAATAAGTGTGCAAAGGCTTGATAAAACCACTCAATTGAGCACAAGATAAACCATAAAATAGTGGTTTATCAACTACCTCAAATTCAATGTCCTCCCCAAGGATGAAAAGGAAGCTATAAGGCTCGTAAAAGAGGCACAAAATTATACACTGGTCCACAATGTCTTATACAAAAGAGGCATATCAACACTCCTCTTGAAATGCATTCCGACCTCCAATACAAAGGAAGTCTTAGAGGACGTACACAGTGGCATATGTGGAAATCACCTAGGAGCTCAGTCACTAGCTAAAAAGGTGATCCGAGCCATCTTCTTCTGGCTAACCTTACAAAGGGAAGCGGCTGAGTTCGTTAAAAAGTGCCCACCTTATCAGAAACATGCCAACTTCCACATTGCGCCACCCGAGGAGCTCATCAGTGTTACCTCACCATGGCCATTTGCAAAATGGGGTCTTGACCTACTCGAACCATTTCCATAAGCACCAGGACAAGTCATAGTAGGGATTGCCAACTTCACTAAATGGATCGAGGCAGAACCCTTAGCAATGATCATCGCCCAGAGAAGTCGAAAATTCTTGTACAAAAACATTATCACAAGGTTTGGAATTCCTCACTCCATCACCACGGATAATAGGACTCAATTTACTGACTCAACCTTCAGGAACTTGGTGGCTGACCTTAAAATAAAACACCAGTTTACATCGGTGGAACACCCCCAAGCCAATGGATGGGCTGAAGCTGCCAACAAAGTCATACTGGCCGGGTTAAAACGTCGACTACAAGACACAAAAGGGGATTGGGCTGACGAGCTCCCTCAAGTCTTATGGGAATATCGGACCACCCCACATTCTACAACAGGGGAGTCACCTTTTCGACTTGTTTACGGGATGGAGGCCATGATCCCCATAGAGGTAGCTGAAGAATCACCTAGGGTCATATTCTACAATGAAAGAGCTAACGTCCAGGCGCAGAAAGAAGAACTCCATCTTCTCCCCGAAGTATGAGAAAGAGCTCGGATTATGGAGGAAGCCTTAAAACAAAGGACGACTCTAAGATACAACCAAAAGGTGATCAAGAGGAGCTTCGCCACCAACGACCTCATTCTGATCCGAAATGACATCGGAGTACAGAAATCAGGAGAAGAAAAAATGGTTGCTAATTGGAAGGTACCTTACAAAATAGTTGAGGTCTTAGGAAAATGTTACTACAAAGTGTCCGACCTCCAAGGACAGGAGCTCCCGAGGTCTTTGCACGCATGTAACCTCAGAAAGTCCTACAACTAAGTAAGAAACGTTGTGCCTTGGTGCACTCTTTTTCCCGACATTGAGGGTTTTTTAATGAGGCACCAACAAGAGGGCTAAGGGTACCCAAGCCCTTAGTACGTAGATTTGTAAAGGAATTTATTAATTACTAATAAAAAAAATTTTCTATTTCTCTTTCCAAAATTTTTCTATTTAGAACACATTAATTTAAGCTCAACAAACCATGAAAATCATTGCCCGACCTAAAAATGGTCGGCAAGATGAAGCGATGAGTTACAAGTTAATGTAAGAAGTTATGTAAACAACTCGTACAAAGCGACCTCAATGAAATCGGATAAAAAACAAGTTGTAAAAGTAACTTGATAAAGGCCGACTACTCAAAGTCGAAACTAGGAAAGGAAACTCATAATTTAACGAAGTTGCCAAAATTTAAAAATCAGGCAAACTATATTCAACTACAAAAACCTAGCACTATTCCAAAAGTAGAAGGGTTCTTTGAGATACAAGGAAAATAACTTGAAATACTATAAAAAGTTGTGAAAACAACTAAAACAAAAGTAAAGTGTTCGAGAAGCTATCAACTATTACAAAAAATTAAAAGATGTTGTAAGATCCACAAGCTGGATCCTCTCAAAAAATTCAGAGCATAAACAAACTAGGATTTTTCGCCAAAAAGCGGGCTGAGATCCTTGCCAATTGTGATGTCTTTTCTTTTAACAGAAGGAGGAGAAGGGAGTACAGAAACTGGCACTACTGGGATGCCGGTAGGGGAGGCCTCCACAACGACGACCTTGGGTTGGACCTCGGACGATGTAAAAGTCTGCGCGACATGGGGAACGGAAACCTTTGGATCAAGAGGAGGCCCCTCATCCTCATTAGAGGCCGGTACAATTTTTCCATTGACAACAATGTTGTCCTGACCCAGAGGTGAGAGGTCTAGGTCGGGGCAACGACTTGGACTTGAGCTTTTAGATTCTCATATAGCACGTCCATTTCCTCCACCACATTCTCCTATAAGGCGGCGTACTCCTCTCGAGCTGTTCTCAACTCCTCCCTGAGGTCAATAAGCTCTCCGTAGGTCCGACCTCAGCTTGACGTTTTCCTCTTCCAATTCCGCCTTCAAGCCATCGACTCTCTCCACCTCGGCTCGGGCAAAATAAAAAAAAATATTGGGTGGCACAAATCGGAGTCTTTTTTAGCCCCTTAGCCCGGGCAGTACTCATCCCAGCCATACGGATACAATTACGCGCCATATGACTGAGGTGATTCTGAATAGTCACGTCGTCCATGGCTATCTGGCTGACGGACAGGATATTCCTTTCGCTCCAAGCAAACTCGTCAAAGTCCTTATCATTGATACTAGGTTCCCTAGAGGTTTTCTGTTTCTTTGGAGGAGGCCCTTGAGGCGATGGGGTACCCGAGCTCTCCAAAGCTGGGTAGGAAGGGATCAGGTGAATAGATGGAGTCAGGATACCTTCTTTTGGGCAGTAGCACCAGAACCTGATTTTTGTGGGGAAGATCGAGAAGAGGTCCCCTCAACACCTTTCTCCTGAAAACTACGAGCTACCACAGTCTTACGAGCCTTACGCAAATACTTCTAGAAGAAGTCTTGGAAGTCATACTCTCTGAAAAAAGAATACAAATTCACATTAAGATGGTAAAAAATATATAACACGAAGATAACATGAAAAGCTAGAGGTCGGGAAAACTACCTAACTCGGACTGGAGCAGACCGGGGTCTCCTAAGTATCTCTTTATGTCTAAGTGAAGAGCTCGGCCCCATCACTCTTACAACACATTCACAAAGGCTTTTTCAACCTCATCTAGGCTAGCTACAGTGCATTTGGTTACTACAGGATGTTCTTGCTAGAAAAGAGGAAAGGAAGGTTCGTCTTTCTTGTCTAAGAAGAAAGGTCGGACACCCTCCACTGCTCGGATCTTAAAGAAGTGATTTTTAAAATCATGGAAGGATTCATCAAAAATGGAAAATACTTTTTTTAAGTTGGACGGTGCGAAAGGAAAGCCAAGAAGACTTTCCTTTTAGCGTCCCTGGTTTGGTCAAAACAAACAAGTACAAGAAAAGCTGGGTAGTAGATCGGATGTCGAGTTCCCGACACAGAAGCTCAAAATTTTTCAGAAAGGCCCAAGAGTTTGGGTGAAGCTGGGAAAAGGGCTGCAGTGCAAGACCAGAGAATGTCTGTTTCAAAATTGATAAAAGGAAGAGATATGCCTAACCTAGTGAAAAAACAATCGTAGGCATAAAAGAAAGGACGTTCCGAGTCATCCAAATGAGGGAAACAAACCCTCTCCTCAGGGTCGGATACTATTAACTCAGTTTCTTTCATCCTCTCTACTCTCACAAATCTTATGATGTATATGAAAGACTTCACAATACTCCCTATCTACTACGGAAACACAGGATAGGACATTGGTATCTATCCAGGTTAAGAGACCAGAGGGAACCTTAGTCGACATGCTGAAAAATAGTAGAATGAGACATAAAGTCTATCCCTACAAATGCAAAGTAAAGAAGTTGTTACTAGAAAAAGCTCGAACATCGTCCCAAACAGGTCGGGTAAAAGCACACGAAGCTAGTCAACACAGTTAAGCAAAATACAAAAATATATACCAACAACAGCATAATGGCGACACCATCAGGGGCAATACGAGTACAAACAAACAGCAAAGCAGTTATATCAACAAGGTTCAAAAAATCCAAAAATCCCCAAAATAGGAAAAGAAGGGTGTCAATCAACTGAGTGATGTCAATCAACTATCAAAAGGAGAGTCTTTACACAACACACGCACTCAAGTATTTTTTATGCCAACCTCAATCGGTGAAAAGAAACCAAAAGACTCGCTGTCAAGAAAGTGACGTAATAACAGTCAAAACAAACATCAAGAACCAACAAACAAAGCATATTTTTCAGAAAAACACTCGGTCAATCTCATGAAAGGCGAAAACGCAAGAAACATTAGAAAAAGAAAAACACCAACCTTGAGGAGGGTTTTAATTGGAAAGGGGCACGTCTAGCAGCAAAACATGGATGATCCTAGAATTCTTTCAAGAAGGACAAGATTTCAGAAAGCTTAAGAAAAGAAGCCACAGAGTAAAATGAACAAAGAAAAGAACCTCTTTTTCTTTTCTCACAATGATAGCAAATGAAAAGGCTTTTTCCAAAAATGGAGAAAGGGAGAAGAAGAAAGGCCACGGTGCTTTTATAAGAAACAAAGGGTAATGGGCCTAATAACTTCCCTTTAAAGCGTGCGCATAATGTAAGAAACTGCCACGCCAACTTAACCCCTCATTTAAAGGGAAGCAATGTCCGAATTTTCAAACACGTTGAGTGCCCAACCTCTGGGAAGAATGGGGTACTTGGCGTCTAAGTAGAAGCCATGAAATGTTTGAGCCCGATTTACACAAAAAGGCCCACCAAGAAAGGTGACTTCCACCAACATACCCGACCTCCTTAAAGAGGTCGGACGCCGACAAAAAGGGGCCAGCCCTACCTGCCCGAAAGCAAGTAACTGCCTCCAAATCTCGCCCACAATCTCTATCTTCACTACAAAGTTAGATCCCAACAAACTCCCAAGATAAAGGGAACGGTTATCCATAAGAAAAGATGAAACTACTCTAACAAAGAAGTTATCAACTCTACTATAAATATACTGACACCCCTCAGGTATAATTTATGTTCTAATCTACTAAAAATTTGCTTAAAGTCCCTTACTAACTTAAGTATCGGAGTTTCTTGCAGGTACCACCCCCAACCTCGGTATCGACAAATTGGACGCTGCCACGTTTAAGGTAACCTTCGGAACAATATATAATAGAAAGATTTTAAGTGTATTTAGAACATCAATATTTCAGTAATTTTAACAATTAAATATTTCAGTAATTTTAATAATAGTATTATTATTATATAGAAAGATTTTAAGTGTATTTAGAACGATATCCGCATTTTGTAAACCCCGGTTAAATTAGTAGATAATTAGTTAATAAATTAGTTTTTAATAAGGAGGATTAGAAATGTGAATATTATATTAAATTAGGATAGAGCTCATCGAAACAAGAATTTTGACATTAATTTCGAAAAAAACAGTTTAAGATTAGACCGAACGGGCCGAACCGGTTGAACCGGGCCCAAACCGGGCCCATGGGCCCAACCGGACCAGCAATTAAAAAGAGAGCCACGGGCTCTTCCTTCTCCCCACTTTCATAACGACGCAGGAAGCTTTCCAGGGGAGGAAAGGAGAGAAACCATACGTTGACGGTAAAATCAATTTGCCGTAACTTCTCCGTCCGAGCTCCGATCGCTGTACCGTTTGTGGCCACGCGTTCACCGCGTCGAGCTCTACGTTTCTATCGGAACAATTTCATAGGTAACCTTCTATTTCACTTCAGCCTCCTTTTTCCCAAATTTTGGAAAATTAAGTGGAGATATTGAATTTCTTTACTCTTTGATGTTTTAGAATCCAATTAGCTTGAGAAAAACGTTCACTCTTGCTTATGTGAAGCTTGGGTAAGGTGAGGATATGATAATTCTATTTTAATTTTATTGAATTTGAGCTTTGAGTATTAAAGTGGATATATATGTGTTATGAATGTATATTAGGTTGTGAATAAATAATTGGAGCTTGAAATTGTGAATACTGGAACTTGGAGGAAGCGGATTAGTTGAGGTTTTGAGGGCTATGTTCTTTTAGGAAAATTGTCTTGGAATAATACTTGGGAATCGGCTAAGGTATGGTTTAGGTTTCTTGCATTTAATATATAATGTTCTGTGAAAACTTAGGCTAGATGACCATAGGATAAGTTGGAATGCAGGTGTATATTTAATATTTAGTAATTTGTCGATGAATATAATTGGTTGAAGTTTATTGGATAATTAGTTATTAATTTTGGATGTTGAATGTTATTGTTGATGAACATGGTGGGTCTGGTGCTTGTTGATTAATTAATGATTCGATGAATTATTGATTTGAGGTATTTTATGTTAAAAGCCTAGGATTTGTGAACTATGACTCTTAGTTGAATTTTGGTTGTTGGATTTGAATATTGTATGAGTTTAATTGTTGATCTGAGGTAGATTTTTTGTGGAGATTGTTATGATAATGAGGAAGGAAATGTTGAATTGAAAAGAATGCAGGTTTGGACCCGAACAGGGTGGCAAAGTCCGAGTTTTAGAGGAGATGCTGCCGAAATTTTATAAAAATTAGAGATTAGAGATTTTGTTTATATGATTATTTAAAAAGATTTAGATTCAAAGGTTATATGGTTTGATTTAGAGTTATTAAGAAAATGAGCATGCTTTAAGTTTGATTCATTTAGAAAAGAATGAATTATGTTTTGAATTGGAACTATTGATGGACGGAATGGGAGGTGTGATAATGAAGGATAAGGATTGAATATGATTGATGTATGATAATGAATGAAATGCGATTGAGAATGATGTTGATGTTGAAGAATTATAATTGAATTACTTATATGGCTTATGAATTTGAATAATCTGAGATACGAGATTCCCTGGATTAAGTGCCGTGGCTTGCCACCACGTGTACCAGGTTGAAAACTCGATACTCTGTTGACCCTACGACGTAAGTGTGTGACCGGACACTATATAAATTCTCGGGAATGTTACCCCCATTGAGTATTATTGATTATTTGAGAAAAAAAA
>NC_029789.2:135228641-135231121 GCF_000816755.2 Arachis ipaensis
TTATGGCTTCTGTGTAATACTTTAAGCTCTATAATCTGAGTGTCGGCGTTCTAGGATTGCCTCTGGCATTCCCAGGACCTTATATATTATGTGTGTGGCACCTTTACCATACTGAGAACCTCCGGTTCTCAATTTTCAGATGTAGGTCGAGAGGCATCTCGTTAGGCGTCTGGACTCTTGAAGCGGAGTGGTTACTGGGATATTTTGTTATGCTTTGATGTATATATATGTACTTAGCTTTCTCTCCGCATGACTTATTCTTTTTGATCCTCTTAGAGGTTTATGGAGAGGCAGGATTGTGTATATGTACTTTTGGGTTTTGGATATGTATGTATATATGTGTAAATATTCTCCGGCCAGTCTTGACTTCGCAGGCTGAGTCAGGAGCTTGTTATTTTGTATCTGGCACTCTATTCCTACTTCTGTTATCGTATGTTTGATAGTTATGGTTTTCTTAGCACGCAAGTTAACTCGTTCCTTGAGCGTTGCGCTTTTATTTCGCGATTTTTATTTCCCCTATTCTTCAAGGCTCCTAACATATTATAATTCTTCTGCTATTATATGTACTCATTCCATTTTAGAGGTCGTAATACCACACCACCTCTGTTTTACGGCTTAAGCGTAAAGCTTAGTGTGATAGGGTGTTACACATTTTTTTAGGCCGGATCGGATATCGGATATATCCGCATAATTCAAAAAAATTATTTTAAGATTTTGTTTGGCTGTTTTTACAAAAAAATATCCAGAAATTTCATTTTTTATCTGTTTAAGCCTATTTACTCCTAAAATATTATCAATAATAGTTCTCTTTAATAACAAAAACAAAATAATAACACAAGATTTAAGTTTAATTCTTCTAAGTTAAAGTACAACATAAAAGATTAAAAACATAATATCATAAAATTCATAAAATAACACACTAAAATTCATATCACATTAAGGTTTACTTTCTTAAACTATGCTATTTATATGTGATGTGCAGATATGCAGATTTGCGGATCGGATCCGCGGATATCACTGCCGAATCCGCAATCCGATCCTACCATAGTGCGGATCGGATCGGATCCGATCCGATGGCTCTGCAGATCGGATAATATCCGCAAAATTCGAATCGGATGCGGATAATTACCGCGGATATGCAGATATTATCCGATTCATGTGAAGCCGTAGTCCCTCGTCTCTCTTCAGTCTTTCTCCTCACCGTCACCCTCTTCTCTCCACCTCTTTCTCCTCACCGTCGCACTCACTGACGTCTCCGAGACTACGCCGGTCCGACTCTTCGGTCTCGCTCGCTCACTCACTGTGTCGCACTCAAGGTCGCCGTCACGCGCTGTGTCGTCGCTGTGATCTCACTGTGCCGCCGTCGCCTTCCCTGCCATCGTCTTTGCCGACGTCAGAAGAAAAGGGAACCAGTGAACCAGCGTCTGCGGTCGTCGTCGTCTTCAGTTGGTCAACTTCTTCCCTGTTCTTTCTTTTTTCAATTTCATTGAATCATTGCTGTAACAATCAGGGCTGATGGTTTGATATTATCAGGGCTGAATTCACTGATTTATTGTTACTGGTGGTTGAATTTGTTGCTCTGTTACTGTTGGTGTTGCTGAAATAATAACTTCCTCAAATTTTTTGTTGCCGTATACCTGTATTGACTGATTTGATTCTTACATAGGTGTTATTGATTTGATATAATTAGTTGAATTTAGTTTTTAATTAGGGTTTTTTTTGCTAGGATTTTAAAAATGTCTTCATCACAAACACCATCCGAAACACCACTTATAATTTTATAATATATTATTAATATGTTTGTGAAGACATGTATTTTAACTTTTGATTTTAATTTATTTTTTATAATTTTATATTTTTATTTAATTAAGACTGGGTCAACTGGATAAATTACCTGATCGGTTCTGATAACTATGATAAAAACTACGGGTGTTCAAATCCAAAATAATCTAAATTAATCTGTTCATCCAATCCAATTCAAATAAAAAACGATTAAAACCACTAATTTAGATTTGATTGGATTCTATTTTTTACAAACTGTATGGATTGGATTGGATTTTTAATCTACTTAAAACCGATTCAATCCAATTCAAACTGCACAATGTACTATAATATTATTATTTTATTATTATATTTATATTTTTACTNGATTTTCTTTAAAAAATTATCTAATCCAAACTACACTATATCCAATCCAAACCGCAACTCAAACACCCTTACCAAAAACTGTGCTTTGTCCTTTCTTCATTTGCCATTCTATATCCATCGTTGTCACTGTGTTTTCTCTAATCTCTACCTTCCCCACAAATGCACGCAACACCACCATAGATATCATTCTTTGAAACTCTGATATTGCATCACCTAAGCTTATAATCCACAATTTCTGAGTTACCATCAACATACATAATTTAGGACAAACTTACCGTCTTTTTTCTTTTCTCCTTTTTTTTTTTTTTTTTTTTTTTTTTTTTGTTTTGGGT
>NC_029789.2:135231240-135266244 GCF_000816755.2 Arachis ipaensis
AAGGTCTCAAATCATTGAACCTTTATTCTGCAATTAACCAAGCTCTCCACATTGCTTTGGACACTGATCCACGGTATGTGTCATCATTGTTATTGTTACTATTGTTGTTTTTATTGTTATGATTGACTTTTTAGAGAAAGTACATGGAACTAACTTTTAGGTAGTCAGCATTATTCAATTCGAGTGTTTAGGTTTATAAATTAAGATTTAGGGTCAAAAGGATTATAATTTAGGGTGTAGAATTTAAGAGAAACAAATTAATTTAAAAAAAAGCTGGCTGATGTTGGCTTAAAATAATTAGTTATGTAGCATTACTCAAAAATGTCCTTCGATATTTTGCAATTTTTTTTATGTGTATAATGTGCATTGAGTTGGCAGAGAGGGGAGTGGGAAATAATAACATTGTGTTGTAATAACTGAAATCATATTGAGAATTGTTCCATTATATTGGAGAAGTGATTATTAGGTACTAATAGGCTAATCCTATTGAATAGTTGAGATAACAAATAGTATTAGAAATTCTATGTTTCAACTCTCTTGTATAATAATACATTTATACATGATTTTGAGAATGAAATTGTTACTTATCTTAGTGTGTATTCAATGATGCTTAAGTTTTCCATAGAGAACTTTTTTATCAAGAACGTAGAAACTTTGTCCGCAACAACTTTGATTATAAGCTTTCTGCGCTAATGTAAAGTGGTAGAGCGATAGTAAACAATCGAAACCAAGAAAAAGTAAGAGAGAATGAAGATGGTTTTTGAGCTTCAATTATTTAGACATTGGCTCTTACCTTTAGGTTTGACTAACTAAATCTAACCATTGCTAATATGAAGCTTTGTATCCTACTATCCTTGTATACATACATAAAGAACAAGTATTATTATTAACAAGAGAAGGATAATACTAATTATGGAGCATAATATACCCCTCATTATAAAAGATTAGGATATACAAGAATACACAAGCAGCAGCATAGAAATGGAGCGAATTTCTCCAATCTCAATGCATCTTTGGGAAAAGATACTCTTCTAAACATTTTATACTCCTTAAAGATGTGAGTATTATGCTCTATCCAAATACCCTTACTGGTAGCAGAAATTGCAATTGCCATGAATTTTTTATTTTCTTCCTTCTCCCGAAACTGTTTAAACAAGAACTGATTTAAGTCTCTATGTTGTACCCAACACCCATCAAAGATGCTAAACAATGCATTCCATGAAAATGTAGCCTCTGGACAGTTTAAAAGCAAATATGACACTGATTAAGAATTCAATCCACTCATATCGCACACGTCTAGTAAATAACATGTGGCTTCCGACAGGCAATTGTTTTAAAAAAAATCATATGATTTTATTTCTTCTAGGATTAATTTGATCCCATTGTTGAATGAAATTGATATGTATTTCTTGTACACCTTTAAGTTCCTGTTTACATATCTTTAACTCTCACTGTGAAACGAAATTATTTTTTCGTATAGAATCAATATTATGTTCAACCTCATCTTCTCTTGCATTTGATTTCAGTTCTTATGTTTTCGGAGAAGATGTGAGCTTTGGTGGGGTCTTTCGTTGTACAACAGGATTAGCAGACAAATTTGGGAAGAAAAGGGTTTTCAATACTCCTTTATGTGAACAAGTATTTCTTTACTTCTTTGTTGCCTTTCCGTTTTCTCTTTTCTTGTTCTATTCCCATTCTCCCTCTAAATTTTTATGATTGGTTATGATTCTAAAATCTCACTAGACAGTTCTAGGAAGATGTGTTCAATTGAAGATCCAAAAATGATTCAGTGAACTTCTTTAGTTCTTTCTTGCTACGTATGTTTCTAATTGTTTGTAATTAGTATTCCTTTAGCACTCATTTAAAACAATTGTGCTGAAATGCTATTCATAGGGTATCGTTGGCTTTGGCATTGGTCTAGCGGCAATGGTGAGCCTCAGAGCTTAAAATGGTTTTACTTCCTAGTTTTGAACCAACAAATTTAGTTTTCCTTCTCCTTCTCTTTTTGATGTAACAATTGTTTAAACTCCTTTTATATTTTACATGGCAGGGCAATCGAGCCATAGCAGAAATTCAGTTTGCAGATTACATTTTTCCTGCTTTTGATCAGGCATTCTCCCCTCTCACGGCTAGTTTTAGTCAAAGCTACATTCGATAGGTAATTGATCAATTTTTATTTCCAGATTGTCAACGAAGCTGCTAAATTCAGATACCGAAGTGGGAATCAATTTAATTGTGGTGGTAAATTTCTTTTCCTGCTTTAACGTTTGAAGTTCTGGCTTATTTTTATTTTCACCTGTTGCATGAAAATCGTTTTACTCACTCCTATAGGTTTAACGATTAGAGCCCCTTATGGAGCTGTGGGCCATGGTGGGCATTACCATTCTCAATCCCCTGAGGCTTTTTTCTGTCATGTTCCTGGTATCAAAGTACGGTGCTTTCATACATTCATTTTTTGCTGATTAAACTTTTCTTCATTCTTGTTTAAAGGCCCTCTTCATGTGTAAGATGATCATCGGTTTAGACCAAGTGATAGTGAACATGCATGCCTAAATCTAGTCATCAAATTAAGACAGCTAAAAATAATGGAATTTAGAAAGCACCTGCATCTTACCTCCCAGATGAAGCGTGGCAGGATATCTCAAATTTTTTTGAAGTACCATTAATTTATTCAATGATATGCTTGTTGTTGTTTAGGCCTTGAGCATAAAACTGATTTCATTCAGGAGCATCTTAACCCCTGTGGTTGATAATATAAATCAGAGATGGTTTAAAATCCATTGACCAGTCACAAATGGTAATATGATTTATACTTGTTCCTTGTTTATGACATGTATTCTTACATCTTTGACGCAAAGTTACAATGGAATTTCTGCTACCATCAATAGGAAACCCATAAAATCCATTATCACCGATTTTGAACCTAAGTTACATACCTATTACATGCAGTTTACTTCCAAGAGTATACACAGATTTCATATAATTAATGATCTTATTGTAGAATACTGTTGTTTTATGGTTGGTACATTTTTACGAAATGTCTCGAGTGTTTCTTTTAAAGGTGGTCATCCCTCGAAGTCCCCGAGAAGCAAAAGGGCTATTGCTGTCTTGCATTCGAGATCCAAATCCTATTGTATTTTTTGAACCGAAGGTTGTGTTTTATCATGAGAATTATGTCTTCAGCTTCTTTATGGCATTTGACTTGTGAAAATTAAATCATTTGAATCTTGGTTTCAGTGGCTATATCGTTTGGCTGTTGAAGAAGTACCAGAGGATGATTACATGTTGCCACTATCCGAGGCAGAGGTACAACACAAGTCGCATTAAATTCATGAAATGAAGTTAGAAGTTCGTCATAACTACAGAATGATAATTCTGTGAAACATTTAGTCTGATAATTTTTTTTAACATATATTCAGGTGGTTCGGCAGGGAAGTGATATTACACTTGTTGGATGGGGAGCTCAATTATCTGTAATGGAACAAGCCTGTCTAAATGCTGAAAAAGTAAGTTGCATCGGCGCAAAAATAGGTTACAACATACATTCTGCATCACACAATAATTCTCCATGGTTTACAGTATGTTGGGCAAGTTGTTGTTGAAGAATTATACTTGGTTTTTGGAATCAATCATTTTTTTCCAGAAAGGGAAAACAAATTGAATTTGGGGTTGGGATATTTGATCATACGGTTGGTTGAGTTACATGTGGAAGAAAACATTTTTTTTTAGAATTCTAATGTCAGAGGGAAGCTGATTCTGTTTCCATGATTGACAAAAGAAATTAACAGAGACTAGAATTGGAAACCGTGGTCAAATAGTACAGACATGAAACTAATATATCACATCTATTTTATGTCAAAAATGCTATGTTCACACCAAAAATCAGTTACCAAATTATCCATTATGTATGTATTTATGTATAAATACATGCGTAGTTTAACTCGTGTATTTTGTATTTTAATATATATTCTATACAAATAATTCATTTAGTGGCTGATTTTTTGTCAAGACCTAGTATGGTTGATTTTATATGTGCTAGTATATCAATAGGCAGTACTTTTTTTATTTATTATGTGTAATAGTAATAAAAATGGAATTACCCAATATGACAAGTTGTTTATAACTTAATTAAGAAGCTTACAGATGCAGAACAATATGCCATGCAAGTGCTTCATAACTTATTTAGTATTAAATAAACTCAGATATGATTACTGTCAAAAGAATTTATTAATTACAACTCAAACATGAGAATATTGTTGGTATTTAATTCATATATAATAGGAAAAAATAGGCAACAAAATGATAAGCACATATTTTCATGTCGTGTCAATGTACATATGTCTAAGTGAAACTGTAGTTGAGCAGTATGTCAATTTGGGTTGTTGGTATTTAATTTTCATATATAAAACTATTTAGAGCATCCCATCTGTAGATTCTTCTTGTTATTTTCCAGTGGAAAATTCGGTAGTTGAAACTCTCTTAAATTTACTTACCGTTGGGGAAAAAATAATCATAATATGAGAAAAATACTGAAAATCACAATTTGCTTGTCTATCATAAAATATAATCATAATATGAGAAAAATACTGAAAATCACAATTTGCTTGTCTATCATAAAATATTACTTGTTTCTTAAAATTTTCAAGTAATTGTGACATTTTACAGGAAGGAATTTCTTGTGAACTGATAGATCTAAAGACATTAATACCTTGGGATAAGGAAACAGTGGAGGCCTCAGTTAACAAGACAGGAAGGCTACTTGTGAGTAAATTAATTTCAACGGTCAAAGAACGGGTGTATCCGGATTTATAGATGTCTCCAAATACATTGATTAATTATATTTAGATGCATTGATTTATAACTTTATCAAAAAAAGTCAAAATGACCATCAATGTGGAATGGAGGGAGTGTCTTACATGATGCTTTCAATGGGATGTATAGATTAGTCATGAAGCTCCGGTAACTGGAGGTTTTGGTGCTGAAATCTCCGCTTCTATTGTTGAACGCTGCTTCTCGAGGGTATGCTTCAGCCAAATTATTGTTGTAGAGTATATGAAATTGCATTCATACTTAACCATATTCAACAATATCGGTACGAATTCCTAACCGTCTCTTTCGTTATTTGTGGTATAGTTAGAAGCCCCTGTAGCGAGAATCTGCGGTCTAGACACCCCTTTTCCTTTGGTGTTTGAGCCCTTCTACATGCCAACCAAGAATAAGGTAACTTGTCTGTTCGCCTTAATTTTCTTTACAATCATGATAGGTGTACACAAAAAATCAGTTACCAATATATAATGCATATTGAAATATAAAATACAAATTAAAAATGAGTTAAACAAACACGTATTTATATACATGATGACTGATTTAATAGTTGATTTTTGGTGTACACATAACATTTTTGTTTTCCTTATAGGGTAAATTACACTAGCATCCTTGAGATTCCATAACAAGTTCTGCCACTTATTTTATGCAGATATTGGATGCTATTAAATCAACCGTTGGCTACTGATGAGCTTAATCACAATCTTTCAACCATCTATGTGATCTTGAATTCATATGATCATGTTTGGGACGAGATGGATTCGTATAACGCATTGCAGACCATGGAATCTGCGGATTAAATTAACCATGCCCTTCTCCAAATGTAAAACATTTTTTAAAAAATAATAATAATAAAGGAAAGAATGAATGAAACTTGAAAATAACCATACATTCGCATATTAGGCCCATCCTTGTAATTCTATATATAATAGGAATATATCACATGAAATATTTAAATGAGAATGTGAGAATGAGTTAATAGTCAAAATCGTTCTTGAAAGATACTTCGATCTTCATATTAGTCCTCGAAAGATGACGGATATGACCACGTTCGTTCTTCCGTCATTTCCTTCGCTGAGCTGGCTAACGTTGGGTGACGTGTTCCGTTAACTGCCCGGGTGGACGGCGCCTACGTGTACGTTGGGGTTGCTGACAAGGTAAGTACGTTAAAACAATTCAAATCAGTCCCTTGGATGATGAACCTTAATCCTAAATTTATTGATAAATAAGTCGCGGTCAAGAATCATATGGCCACATAGTTGGGTAGAACTTGGAATTGTTGGGTTGCTGGGAGGATGGAGACGAAAAATGGAGGTCAGTGGTGGTGTGTCTTTTCGGTTGCACGACAGTAACAGTTCCAATGCTTCAATGCGAATGAGGAGGAAGACTCATGAGGAATCATGTTTCTGCGGGTTGAAGGCTGTGATAAAAAATCTGGGACAGCAGAGAACCCAGATAGATTATTCTATGCATGTCCAAGGTACTGGGTGAGTGGTGTTGAAAAAGTTGAAGGTTTTCCATCTTGTTCTGTGTTATTGGGTGTTTTTCATTGTTTTCTTTTCTGATTAATCAATTTGCAGAAGGGTAGTAACTGTAATTATTTTAAGTGAGTTGATGATAATGACTATCGAGCAGTGGTTGAAGGTGGTGCAAAGGAAAATTCTAGAACTGAATTGCAGGTTGAAAGTGACTATGATGAATGGAGGGTGAAGGTGGCATGGAGATTGGGTAGCTTAGAAGCTGAAGTTAGATATTTGAAATTGCTAATAATTTTCATGTTTGTGATAGTTGTAATTAATGTGATCCTTTGTTGTTTGATATGTACTTCCAAGTAAACACAATTCTGTTGAAATGTAACAGTGTATCGAGTTGGATGGATTGAATGAGAATAGATGTTTGATTAGTGCTGTTTAAGATTAACTCCAAACTCTCAATTACTGGCATTCTGGAATATTGCAAATTAATCAATATCACTGTTGCTATAAGATTAAGCCATAAACAGGATAAGTAATCAAAGTAAGTAGTCATAACATTGTGCTGCCATTCAAGGCTAATTGTCACATTGTCTGAAAGATAAGTACCACAACAAATTCATAAGGTATCCAATCCTAAAAATGAAGGCTACACCAAATGAAAAGGGCAGATACAACTTTCAGATTACATATAACCACAATGTTTAATATGGTACTTCATTTGCCCTATACAAAAAAACTAAAGCAGCCCCATACATTGCTTTCTAATCAATGTTGTTTATCATTCTTCCTTGGGTGCTTGAAGCCTGGAGTAGGCACAAAAGTCATAAAGTTGGCCAGCTTCTTAGCAGTTGCAGAACTTGTCCCTTTGATGGTCTCAGCCAAGATAGCCACTAGTGCAACTGCAATAGGTTTAGGGGAGGATCTAGCTCTTGCTTTCGCTTTAATCACTTGTAATTTAGGTGGCCTAGCTACAACTTCATCCTACATAAGCCAATACCTAAAGCACTTGTTAGTTTATAAATTAAAGGTGATATTTTTCTTATGCTTGAGTAGTGATTATATAACCTGTTGTGTAACTTGGGTTGGTAGAATGCTTTCAGATTAGCTGATGTCAATCGTTGTAGGGGGTTGGATGGGTGCTAGAAGTGAAGGCAATGGTGCTATTGCTTCTGGAGCATTATCATGTTCTATAGGGATAGTATTCACTTTAGGGTCAGCTCCATCTGCAGCAGGAGCAACAACTGCCAGTTGCAGCTGCATCTGCCTGGCATTTTCCTCAGCATCCAAGGCTTTCTTCTTTGCACAGCCTCTTTTGTTGTGGCCAACCTCACCACAGTACATGCATCTGATTGGGTTGTACTTTTTTTTCATCTTTGTCTTTGACCCAGTTGGCTGTTCATCCTTCTCTCTTCTTTTTTTTTGTCGGTCTTCCAGGTTTGGGTTTAAATGTGGGTGGGACTGGATCAGGATGTGGTGTTTTTTTCCATAAATCCTGTCTTTTTACCGGATTGACATTGAAACAGTAAGTCCTCCTATACGCTTCCATCTTCAACCAGTCATGACAGTACTCTTCAGCCTTTTTGTCATTCTTATCCTATATGGATGATATTGCATGCATACACGGCATATCTTTTCAAAAAAAATTAAATTATTAATTAAAATGTGTAACACAACTGAAGATAACTTATCTAAGTGTTGAAATTGTTACCTGTGAGTTGCCAAAACCTACAAGTGCATGTGCGCTTTCCCAGGTCAACAACCATATTAGTTGGCCAGCCATGCACTTCGTACAACTCTTCTTTTTCATCACCACACCACTGAAGATCCCAATGGCTAGACAAGGTTGTCATTGCTTCAAGTCTAATTTGCTGAACAGGGGCATAATTCCTTGATAGTTCTGTAACTTCTTCTTATTGTCAATCATGCTCTTCATGATGATCCTTCTCACTTCCTCAGCTAAGGTCAGGATGGACTTGCTCCTTTTGTGCTTGATTTTGGCATTGAATAACTCACATGCGTTGTTGCATATATTATCCACCTTCGGAACCTCACTGAAATGCGCCTTAGTCCATGCATCTTTCGGCCATTTGTCAAGATACTCCCAAGCTTTCTCATTTATCAACTTAACTCTGTTCATGTTTCTATTAAACTCATTTGTTGTCCTCGACCTTGCACATTCCCACACCAAATCTTTTAACACACAGCTTGACCACTACTTTGAGAAATTACGCCATAAATGCCATACGCAGAATCAATGATGGACCCTTGGACCACACCAAATCTTTTAACACACAGCTTGACCACTACTTTGAGAAATTACGCCATAAATGCCATACGTAGAATCAATGATGGACCCTTGGAAACACCTCCTGAACAGCAGGGATTAAACCCTGCAGAGAAGACAACACACGAAAAGATACTTAATCAAGTTAGTCCCTTAAAGAATTTCATTAAATCAAAATAGTCCCTCAAATACTTTTCATTAAATCAAATCGATACTTAGAACGTATTATCGTATATCAATATCATCCTTACCTTCTGCATATCTGAGATGAAGCACCATTTGTTCTCCCTGTAGTCTCCCAAATTCTTGTGCAGTAGCTCCAGGAACCACTGCCAATTATCCTTATTTTCCACACTGACAATAGCATAAGCAATCACAAAGATGTGATTGTTAGCATTTTGTCCACATGCTGTGAGGATTTGACCCCATGCAATGTCTTCAGAAACGTTCCACCCAGTCCTATCAAAGGTCTACAATCTTCCTTAAACCCCCTTTTACAAGCATCAAGACAGACATAGAATCGTTCAAATAGGGGTGGACTCTCGGGCATGGGGATGACACCAACTTGTATTGTAGATCCGGGGTTGTTAGTCAGTAATTCATTAGCATAGTCCCATACTAACCCGTACTGTGCTATTTCATCAGCCTCTACAATCTTTCTAGCAGCTTTTAAGGCTCTAGTAATACATGTGCTATTCAAATACACATTACACTTTCTTACAAACCAGTCATAAACCTCTCGGTGCTTCATAGTGGGATGTTTCCTAAGCTTAGGTACTAATTTACTAAGTGTCCAGGTTTGGGTGTCTACTCTATTCTTCCTCCTTCTTGGACAGGTGTGACTATCAACTAGAGTTTTAATTTGCCAAGACCCGTCTTGTTTGTTACATGCACAATATACAACTCATGAACAATCTTCAGTCTTACAAACAACTCTAACTCTAACTTTATCATTCTTTACGAATGAAATATTTCTACCCCACTGAATTGTGTAATCCCTTGTAGCTTGCATAAATTCAGCCTTTGACTTAAATATCATACTAACCTCAAATTTCAATAGCCCAAACTTAGTTTTCTCATTAAATTGAGGGTATACCGTTGGTGATTCCTCATCAGAGTCCAACTGTTTACCAGAATCTTCTGAATGCCATGAGTCAGCATCTGAGTCACCTTCAAGGTCATCATCATCCTCATTTAAATCTGTCAAGAAAAAGTTCAACACATAAGATAACCTAATTAGTTGCCAAATAAATTAATTAACCAATAACCCTAAGGAAGTAAACATACCAGAGTCAGAGCTTTGTTTATCTTCAGAACCCTCATAGCTAGAGTCATCAGTTTCTATTTCTTTGTCCCCTAATATGGTCTTAGGAGGCCTAGGCTTCTCTCTGACCTCAGATTTGATGTCCTTTCTTGCACCACCTTTCCTATTGTCAGTCTCACTATCACTGTCACTGCTATACAGATTGTCTCCTACAATTTTAGGAGGCCTATACAATTCATCTTCAGTACTCTCATATGAGTCATGAAAGTCACTGTCTTCTTCTTAGATGGGAGCTTGTTTGACATGTCTTCCAAATTTGATCAGTCTGCAACCACTGCCACCATCTTTGTTCTTATTACTATTATCTTGTGAGTTCTTGACTATTTGAGATGGTATATTGGATTGAGGTGGAATTGTATTGCCCTAACGGGTGACCCTCTTGGGCTGAGGGTGGGGTTTGATGGGCTGCGAAGGAGTCTTCATGGGTTGAGTTGTAGCTTGGCTGGGCTTATGGGCTGGTTTAGTGGGCTGAGAATTGGGCTTCATGGCTGGTTTCTTGGGCTGAGAGTTGGGCTTCATAGATGGTTTGTTGGGCTGAGAACTGGGCTGTGAAATTGGCTTAGTGGGCTAAGGGGTTTGTTTGTTGGACTCAGGGTGATTAGTAGTGGGCATCTTGACAGGTTCAGAATGGCACTTCTTAGCTTGGGAAGAGTTCTTCTGCTTGCTACTTTCTGCTTCCACATTGACAACATCCTCAACCATGTTTTCTATAATACATGGCTATGAAATACAGTGCTCAAGGTAAACATTGATCACATGTTGGTTTCTCCTACAATCATTACACATTGCAACCAAATCTCCATCTGTGACTAAGCTTCTCAACCTAGATGAGAGGGGTACTCTAGGAGCTTTCTACCAACAGTTTCCAGCTTCAATGTATCCCAACTCCTTATAGTAGCCCCTTACAAAGAACACATCAAGTGTGTCTCCATCAACACCTATCAAGACTTCCGTATTATCGGGTTCATATATCATGTCTCCATCAATAGAGTTTTTAAACATTCCACCATGGTGAAACACAAAAGTCATGGGAGGACCCTCCATCTATAATAACAGAGACGAAAATCCCATTAACAAACATAGGAAAACATACCAAAACATACCCTAAATCCAAAATGGACATGCAACAAACGAATAGAACCATCTCTAAAATGAAACACCCCTACCTAACAAATCATCACAATGCCAGTAACAGCAAAGCATTCTAACCCACTCATATCATATAAGAACAGTCATACAAACCCTTAGTCACCCCAAATCCTACCCAGAATCAGATGAATCCATGAGTCACACCACTATGAAGACATCACGCCACAGAATAACTCAAAAAACAAGAAAAAAGTTTCATCCTTACCTATAACCGTCGCGATGGCTTCCTCCACTATCAATGTTGCTCTAGGAGATGATCACCTCTGTATTCAGTACCGATACCTCTTCTGTTTTAATTGTCTTCCAACACAGACGAAGGTTGATGGCGTGGTTCAAATATTGGGTCAAAGACTTAGGGCATAGCTTGAGGGAGACGATACGTTTTGGAGTGAAACAGAGTGAGATGCTTGTTAACAGAGGGGGTGATGTTTTGCAATGTTTTGAATCTCTCCTGGACACTAAACGACATTGCATCAAGACCTGGAGGCCATTGAATCAAAATGGCGTCGTTTTGTTACTGTGCCACGCGGGCAGTTAACGGAACACGTCACTCAACGTTAGCCAGCTCAGCGAAGGAGATGACGGAAGGACGAACGTGGTCATGTCCGTCATCTTTCGGGGACAATTTTGATTAACTTTATCTTTCAGGGACTAATATGAAGATCGATGTATCTTTCAAGGACGATTTTGACTATTAACTCATGTGAAATACATGCTAAGCCAATTGAATTAAATTAAATGGCCACTTTAAACACTTTAAACAACTCTTGTGACATTTTTCGTCTCTTTCCTCCACCCTCTTCTTGGCCACCGTGTGCCAGAAATAGTAACTCTTTTTTTCAACTTCTGCCTTTCCTACTTCATTGATGTTGGCGCTGCTCATATGTCTCAATTGTTAAAGTTGTCGTGCCCGTTCTTAATATAGGTTTTTACAGGACTATCCAATTAATTTTGTGTTTAAATGTTGATTCAAGTACTGAGTTTGAAAATTATTTATTCTTCTTGACGTGACAAAGATAATTGCGTTCAAACTTTTTTTCTATTTGTGTATGTCTATAGCTTATTTCCTATTTCTTGATTTCATGTGACTTTGGGATGGTTTAGAATTAATATTTTACCACTTTATCCTTGAATCAATGTAGGTGTTTTTCATTGTTGGTATAGAACTATTGTTTTAGCCTTTTTTTCTTTTAAGAGAAACACTTGGCAGTAGTAATTTTTAGTATTTTTGGTCATCATTTAACCAACACAAATACTAAATTATTTTTAACAAATAAATTTTATTAATTCATGTATGCAAATTTTGAAAAACTTGAGTGTAAACTATATTGATTCATATGTGCAAAACATTTGTAAATATAGGTGCAAATTATTGCTGGTCAAATATTGGCAAAAAAAGATAATATTTGTTCGTCATGTTACATTACTTTTTTTTAATTGAATGGTGAGTGATCGTGGGATTACCCGCTATATGAAGAGGCTAACAAGGACCTTTCATATATTTAACAAATATAAATATTATTATTACGTATAATATATATTATTATTATAAAATATAAACTAAAATTCGAGTATGGTCACGAGTTTATCCAAGTTCAAACTTACTATTCTTAATTTTAGGTTTTAACCTCACCTTATAAGATCATGAATGTAGCCTATCAAACAGTTAAGACTCAAGTCTGAATTAGTTCACAAGCTGACTTTACTCGTTTCTGGTATATCCTCTTTGTAGTTCAATCCTCTTCGCACCAAATCTATATATTTTGAGTCAGGTTGACATTCCGCTCCAATCAAGTTGAAGTAGGTTGGATATCCACAGATAATGCAAAAAATCTTACGGTTAAACCCTTAAATAAAAGAAAAAAAATTAAAATTAAAATATTGATGTATTATGTAAAGTTGAGCTTGTAACTGAGGTTGCCAACTTGTTTGGTAAAATGATTGAAAGGAGTACTTCTCCTGATGTTAATTATAGTTCTTTAATTCATGGTTTCTTCTGTTTGAGTCAACTAGAAAAAGCTAGCTACTCGATTGTTTGATGAAATGATACAAACAAACATTAAGCCAGACTTATATACCTTCAACATATTAATCGACGATTTTTTGTAAAGAAGGAAGAACGATTGAAGCCCAAAATTTGTTTAGTAGGATGTTGGATACATGCCATAATCAATTGAATGTTGTTACGTACAGTGCTTTGATAGATGGATACTTGAGGAGAAATGATGTGAAATGATGTGAATTAGGCAAGAGTGTTATTTGATGATATGATGAGAACAGGTTTGAGACCAAATATTCAAAGTTATAGCATCATGATTAATGGAAATTATAAGAATAAATTAATAGATGAAGCTTACACACTCTTTGTTGAGATGCGCCAAAAAGGTTTAGTTCCTGATAATATAACTTAGAATTATCTTATTCATGGCTTATGCAAATCAGGGAGAATATCATCGGTTCAAGATCTTCTTGATGAGATGCAAGGCACTGGTCATCACCCTATCTGATCACTTACAATACATTGTTGGATTGTTTATGCAAAACCCAACATCTTGATGAGGCAATTGCATTGTTTGGGAAAGTTATTGAAAGAGGGATCACTCCAGATGTGTACACATGTGCAATATTCTTCTTTGTAGATTGTGCAAATGTGGAAGACTAAACACAGCAAAAGAGTATTTTCAGCAGTTTCTAATAAAAAACTATCGTCTGCAAGTTAGGACTTATAATGTTATGATCATCGGACTTTGTAAAGAAGGTTTATTGGACGAAGCGATAACTTTACTCTCGAAAATGGAAGGCAATGGTTACCTGCCTCCTGATTGTGTAAGCTATGAAACAATTATGACTTAATATTCAATTTGGTCTCTAAACTTCGAGAGTTTTAATTTTATCTTTGAAGTTTTAATTGTCTTTATTTAATCTTCAAACTTTGCAAACGTGACTCACATTAATCCCTGAGACAACTTTCGGCACAAAAACATTACTGAAGCACGCTGACATGGACAACCGAATGCCATGTTAGAACTTGTAAAACGACACTGATGCGTGAGCATCTTTTCTTCATTTTCTGTTTATTTTAAGTTAGAATTTAATAAGTTTTAATTCTATTTTAGTGTTTAAAACCTCTTTGGATACTACTTCAAGTTGTTTTGGTATTTTAATTATTTCAGGTGAAGTCTGGATCAGTTTGGCAAAGTTCGTGTGTAAGAAAAGAGGACAATTGTGAATCTGCCAAGCTAGCGCTAAACGCGGACCTGAGCATTTAGCACTAGCAACTCAGCAATGTGGGGAAGGCTTCTATCCATTGGGACGCTAAACTGGCTTGGCGCCGGCATGCCAGAAATGAATGGAAGCTTTCTGCCTCCTAGGGCGCTAAATGCCAAGCCTGACGTTTAGCACCAACAATACGGATCACTCTTCACCCGAAGGAGCATCTTTAGTTGGTTTAGCTTTTAATTGTTGTATTTTCTTTTGTTTTAGTTATTTTTATTTACAAACAAAATCTTTTAGGTCTAGAATTTATTATTCTATTTTAGTTTCAAATCAAATTAGGTTAGATATAAAAAGGAAAAGATTTAGCCCTTCGGGCTCTCTTCTCTCCTGCGGACCTCATTCTACAGTTTACACTTTTTCAAACTTTTGTTTTCTCTCTGATCCATGAGCAACTAAACCTCCTCAGTTAAGGTTAGGAGCTCTGTTTATTGTATGGATTAATACTATTATTCTTTTATTTTAATTAATATATTGATTTCATTTTCAAGGATTTGTTTTCATTCTTCATCTTAAGGATTTGGGTAGATCAGAAGAATAATCCTTATTCTATTTGAGTTGTTGTAAACCTTGGAAAAGCAATTTACTTGGACAACAGCTTAAAAACAATTTCTCTTAAATCACTAATTATCTGGACTTAACGGGATATGTGACACATAATCCTCTTATATTTGGATAATTAGGATTTCTGTGGCTAATAAACCAGAATTGAACTTAACCCTTTAATTAGAAATCAAGTGACCGAGGAATTGGCAGTTGATTAGGTTAAAGGAGACTAATAAATTACTAAGGAATTAGGGTTTAGTCAATTACAGTTTGCCATGAATTGAATCTTGCATGATTAAAATAGTTGGTAAAAAATAGAGATTCGAAAAATAAACAACTCTGAAACCTTAACTATTCTCTCACACAATTTTCACACCAAGTTTACTGTTTGTCTTCTAATTCTCTGAATTTACTGTTAATGCAATTAAAATTACAAAATACTCTTTTCTGCTTGCCTGACTAAACCAATCACCCAATCATTGTTGTTTGGTTCATCAATTCTCGTGGGATCGACCCTCACTCACCTGATGTATTACTTGGTACGACCCGGTGCACTTGCCGGTTAGTTTGTGGACATTCGAATTCTGCACCAAATTTTTGGCGCCGTTGCTTGAGATTGACTGTGATTGACAACTACCAGTTGTTTGATTACTTAGATCAGGTGTTTTATTTTAATTTTGTTTTATTTATTTCTTTAAATTTTTTTAATTTAGCTTAATTTATTTTTTCTTAATTTCCAAAATTAAGTTTAGTGTTCCCTTAGTAATTTTTATTTAATAATTTTTGAAATTTTTGTTTACTTTTCTCTATTTGATTTTCAAATTGGTTAGTCTGTTTTTCTTATTTATTTTCAAAAATTTTGGTAGTTGCTCACTTCATTTAATTTTACTTCTTTTACTCAGGTTGCCTCACTGGGAATTCTCTTCACTCTGACGTAGAGATTTCTACCTTTCTTGTTTTTTATTTGTTTATGAGTAGGAACAGGAATAAATAACCTCTTCTTGAATTTGATCATGAGATTGAAAGGACTCTGAAAAAGCGTTTACAACAAGTCAGAGCTTATAAAGCCAGGGAGAACCTCAAGGATAACTTTGAGAAGGAAGCTGAAGAATTCACTATGGAGCCTAATAACAATAATGTGGTCAATGCCAATGTTGTTAATCCTTCGAATGCAAATGGGCAAACTAGAAGAACCTTAGGCTCATACACTGCACCTACCCCTGACTTCTATGGGAATAGTATTGTGGCAACCCTTGTGCCTACAAAAAACTTTGAGCTGTCTCAGTTGATCACTCTGGTGCAACAAAATTTCCAGTTTCATGGACTCCCGCAGGAAGACCCAAACTTGTTCATATCTAATTTTCTACAAATCTGTGATACTGTGAAGACTAATAGAGTGAATCATGATGTCTACAAGCTACTTCTCTTCTCATTTGTTGTACGGGACCGTGCTAAGAATGGCTTGCCACTCAACCAAAAGATAGCTTGGATACTTGGAATAAGGTGGTCAACAGGTTTCTGACCAAATTCTTTCCACCTCAGAAGCTAACTAAGCTGAGGACTGATGTTCAGACTTTCAAGCAGAGAGATGGTGAATCCCTCTATGAAGCCTGAGAAAGGTACAAGTTGATGCTCAAGAAGTGTCCTCCTGATATGTTCTCTAACTAGATTTAATTGTAGATTTTCTATGATGGAGTCTCTGAGACTGCCAAAATGTCCATTGATAATTTTGCAGGTAAATCTCTTCACATGAAAAAGACCCCTGAAGAGGCTAATGAGTTGATTGAGATGGTTGCTAATAACCAATACTTGTACTCTTTTGAGAGAAATTATGTGAAAAAATGAGTCATGGAGTTGGAAACCTTGGATGCTATCCTTTCCCAGAACAAGGCCATATCTCAGCAAATCAATATGATTACTCAACACTTGAGTGGGATACAAGTTTCAGCTATTAATACTTAAGATACATCCTATGACATGAGTGGTTGTTCCAACCAAGGAGAGACTTATGATTGTGCTCAACTCCCTCCTGAACAGGTTAATTACATGAAAAATTCCTCCAAAAATCTCAATAATGATCCCTATTCCAAGATTTTTAATCAGAGATGGAGGAATCACCCGAACTTTGGGTGGAGAGAACAATCTCAGAGACCTCAGCCGAATTTCAACAATAGCTCTCAGGGCAGTTTTAATCAAAATAATTTCAACAACCGTCAGTTCCAACCCTCTCAGCCACAACAATCCCAGTCTCTGCCTCAGAATGCGCTTGACCTAGCATCTATTGTTGCAGAACTTTTCAAGAATCAATATAGTTTTATGCAGAAACTAGAGCTTCACTCAGAAACTTGGAGATACAAGTGGGTCAGTTGAGCAAGCAGGTACCTGAGAGGCCTCCTAATACTCTTCCTGGTGATATAGTGGTAAATCCAAGAGAGGAGTGCAAGGCCATTCACTTGAGAAATGGTAAAGTGGCGGGTTCAGAAGCTACAGTTAGTGAGGAGCTAGTGGAAAAAGAAGCTCCGGAGGAGAAAAAAGAAGAGGTAGAATACACCCCCTCCCAGGCGTGCAAACAACCCCTTTCCGGTCACTCTTGATACACATCCGGCATTACCTAAGGCTCCTGAGTACAAGCATAAGATGCCATATTCTCAGAGACTTCAAAAAGCCTCCAAAGACAAGCAGTTTTCTAGATTTTTAGAGGTTTTTAGAAAGTTTCAAATCAACATTCCTTTTGCAGAGGCTCTTGAGCAAATGCATCTTTATGCTAAGTTTATGAAGGAATTATTAAGTAATTTTGATGAGAAAGCTCCAAATTGATGAGGTAAAACCCACTAGAATTTCTCTTCAACTTGCTGACTGTTCAGTTAAATTTCCTCTTGGAGTTTCTGAGAATTTGCTAGTGAAAGTAGGACCCTCTATTTTTCCTGCTGATTTTGTGATACTGGATATGGAAAAGGACAAAAATGCCTCTATTATTCTTGGAAGACCCTTTTTAGCTACAGGTAGAGCTCTGATTGATGTACAGAAGGATGAACTAACCCTGAGGGTCAATGAAGAAGAAGTGGTTCTTAATGTGCTTGAGGCTCTCAAACACCCTAGTGATTCTGAGGGATGTATGAGAGTAGATCTTGTTGAACCACTTGTTCAAGAGGTGTTCGAATCTGAAGAGCTTAAGATTGCTTTAGAATAAGGTATCCCATATGCTTAGTATTGAGGAAGGAGCTCCAAAGCTTGAGTTGAAGCCCTTACTTCCCTCTCTAAAATATGTATTCCTAGGCGAGCATGACTCATATCCAGTGATTATTAGCTTTTTCTTGAGGCCTGAGGAAGAAGAGGTTACTTGCTGTGCTCAAGAGTCATAAAATGGCTCTTGGGTGGATCATTAGTGACCTGAAGGAAATTAGTCAAACCAAGTGTATGCACAAGATCCTGCTTGAAGATGATGCTAAATCAGTTGTACAACCACAATCTTAAAGAACAGTAACTTAGAGAAGTATTATAGATTCTATGAAATAAGAAAAAAGATTGATTTTTGAAGCAAAACAAATAGCAAAAAGTAATAAGAAAAAGAAAAATCAAAAGAAAAAGGTCCAAGATTTTGAGTATCAACAGCTAGGAGGATTAAAACTGATCTAAAGATCAAAAGAGTGGTTTTCCCTAACCATATGCTTGTGGTATGAAAGTGTCAAGTAACCCTTGAGACTGAGCACCTAAAGTTGTGACCCATTGCTGTTATAGAGTATGCCAAAGGCTCTAAGCACCACTGTCAGGGAGAAATAAGAAGAAAAAAAATTAGAACTCAAAAGGTTCCCCAGTTAAGTACTTGTGGTGTTCTTGTATCAAGTTAAGCTTGAAGACAAGACACTTAGAGTCACGGCTAGGCTCAAGGTGCAAAGCACCAAAGAAAAGAAAGAAAAAGATGTGTTCAAGAATCAATTAGAACCTAAAGAAGAGAATCTATAATATCTTCCGAGTTCTAATTCTGAAGGATATCAATATTTCTGAACTTCAAAGGATAGTGAGATGTCAAAGCTATTCAGAGTTAAAGTGTCATTAGCCCCACTCAGTAACTAGACCCGAGCTTAAATGACAACTCAAGTTTTAAGCATTTTCTCTTTTTAGTCCTATATTGTTTTGGTTGCTTGAGGACAAGCAACAGTTTAAGTTTGGTGTTGTGATGCGTGAGAATCTTGTACCCTTTTTCGTTCATTTTCTAGTTGTTTTTTTTATTAGATTTTATTTAATTTCACAGTATTTTAGTACAAAAATCCTCTTTGGATGCTCCTTTGAGTTGTTTTAGTATTTTTATAATTTCAGGTGAAATTCGGAGCAATTTGACAAAGTTTGGAGCAAAAAGGAAAAAAGCTGGCAGCACCCCCTGGGCACTAAACGCCCAACTGGTATTTAGCGCTAGCAAGGGACACAAGCCAACAACGTGCTGCCCCCTCTAGGGCGCTAAATGCCCATCTGGCGTTTAGCACTAGCAGTGCTGACCGAATTCACTCTCTCTCTGGGCTTCTCAAGTAGATTTAGCATTTATTAGTTATATCTTATTTTCTTTTTGTAATTTTTATTTGCAAACAATATCTTTTATTTTTAGGATTTAATATTTTATTTTCCGAATCAAATTAGGTTAGATATAAAAGGGAAAAGATTCACCCTTTAGGTTCGAACATTCTCTTCTTCTGCAGACTTTCAGAACCCTAGTTTTGTCTGTAAGTCATGAGCCACTAAACCTCTTCGGTTAAGGTTAGGAGCTCTGTTTATTTCTATGGATTAAGATTAATGCTTTTTTATTTTAAGGGATAAGTATGGTTTTGGTCCCAAAGGTTTTCAGCCAGAATCGAAACCGTCCCTCATCTAATTTTCGATTTAGAATCATCCTTAACATTTTTTTTCGTATTAAAATCGTCCTTCTAAATAAAATTTTTAATTTAATTCCTAAACTACCCCTATTTTAATAAAAAAATAAAATTTTAAAATAAAATAAATATAAAATAAAAAAAAAAGAAAGAAAGGGGGGCGAGGAGGGAGAGAAGGGGGACGCCATGCCCGCCCATGCTGCCGCACTGCCGCCCACTGCCCGCCGCTTCTTCTTCTTCTTCTTCTTCTTCTTCTTCTTCTTCTTCTTCTTCTTCTTCTTCTTCTTCTTCTTCTGTGAATTCTGTGAATTGGATTTTTTGTGAAATTTCTGAATTTTTTGTGAAATTTATTGTGGAATATTATTGTTGCTGATTTGTTGATTTGTTACTTTCTGTTTCTGCTTGTGTTAAATTTGTTCTTGAATTTGTTGATTTTCTATTTCTGCTTCTCTGTGTGGAGGTGGAGGTGGAGGTGGAGGTGGATGTGGAGTGTAAGACCCAGAACTTTTGAAAAGTCTTATTATGAGAAAAAAAATAAAAAGGATGATTTTAATACGAAAAAAAATGTTAAGGATGATTCTAAATCGAAAATTAGACGAGGGACGATTTCGATTCTGGCTGAAAACCTTTGGGACCAAAACCATACTTAACCCTTATTTTAATTAATGTATTGATTCAGTTCCAAAGATTATTTTCGCTCTTAATCTTATAAATCTGGGTGGAACAGGAGTATAACCCTTATTCTACATGAGTTCTTGTGATTCTCGGGAGAGTTATCTCGCTTGAACAACAACTTGAAAATAAATTCCTCCTAAATTGCTAATTATATTAACTAATTGCGATATGTGACATATAATCCTGTTAGCTTTGGGTAATTAGGGTTTTTGTGGCCATAAACTAGTTTTGTACTTAACCCTTTAATTGGAATTAAGTGACGATAGGAGTGGTGGTTAATGAAGATTAGAGAAAACTAAATCACTAAAAGATTAGGGTTTAGTTAATTACAGTTTTCCATGGAATGATTCATGCATTGTTAAAATAGTTGGTAAGAACTTTTAGTTCGGAAAAGTAAACATTTCCGAAGCCTTGACTGTTTTCTCTTACTGTTTTCACACCAAAGCCATTACTTGCTTTCTTTATGCTTTTGATTATTGTTTTCTGCGTTTTCAACCATCAACAACATTTTTTTGTTTGCCTAACTAAACCAACTGAATAACCATTGTTGCTCAGTCTGACAATCCTCGTGGAATCAACCCTCACTCACCTGAGATATTACATAGATGATCCGGTGCACTTGCCGGTTAAGCTGTGGAAATTCTAAATCCCACACCAGGGCCCAAGACCATTTTGGTCACTAGTGTGGTTCTCTCACCCAAAATTCATCCCAATGATTGAAAATAAATGGAATAAATTGGGAAACATCCCAGTTGAAGATAAAACAGGTTCTCAAGAAAAGTATCTTGAAGTGGAATATAGAAGTATTTGGGAGCATAGACGGGAAGATAAGTAAATTTGAGAAGGAAATTGCAAAAGTAGATAGAAATTTGGAAGAAGAGGTGGAAGTGGACATAAATTTGAGTAGAAGAAAAGTTTTAATGGGCCAACTAGAATTATGGTGCAAGAGGAAAGGAGAGTTGTGGAAACAAATATCAAGAGATAAATATATAAAAGAGGTGGATAATAACTCAAGATATTTCCATACAGTAGCAACAATCAGAAATAAGAAAAATAACATTGCAAAGGGAATAAGACGGTTGGATAAAAATATTTGAGGAGAAAAATATAAAAGTGGATGACAATTTGGAGGAAGAAGTAAAAGTGGATATAAATTTGAGTAAAAGAAAAGCTTTAATAGGTCAGTTGGAATTGTGGTGCAAGAGAAAGGGAGAGCTGTGAAAACAACTGTCGAGGGATAAGTACATAAAAGAAGTGGATAAGAATACAAAATATTTTTACACGGTAGCAACAATCAGAAATAGGAGTTAGCACATTGCTGAATTGAGAGTGGGGGAAAGAGCAGTCAGAAATTTGAGAAGAATAAAATAGGAGGCCCGTAAATTCTTCAAGAAATTATACTACCAACATGAGTTGCCGAATATAAAGATCAGAGAGGGAATTCTGAACAGAATCACAGAGGAGCAAGCAACTGATTTGGAAAAATTACCGAGAATGGAAGAAATTAAGGAAGCAGCGTGGAGTTATTATTCTACGAAGGCGCCGGGTACAGATAGTTTTAATTTACTATTTATTAAAAGAACTTGGAATATCATTGGAAGTGACTTCAGTGAATCCGTCATGAATTTCTTCAGAACGGGACATATACCATCAAACCCCAACATGACTTGGGTAACCTTGGCATCTAAGTGGATGTTTCGACTGAAATGGGGGAGTTCAGACCAATAAGCATGATTGGAAGCATGTAAAAAGTTATTTCCAAGGTTCTGGTGGATAGAATGAAGAGGATATTGGAGAAATTAGTAGGTGAAGTATAAACAACATTTATTCTGGTAGGCAAATACTCAATGGTGCACTCATTGCATGTGAAACAGTGGCATGGTTGAAGAAGAGAAAGATGTCAGGAATCATACTGAAGTTGGACTTCCAAAAAGCTTAAATACAATTAGATGGAGTTTTGTAGATCATCTGCTAGATTGTATGGGATTTGAGAATATTTGGAGAGGATGGATCCAAGGCCTTCTAAAGAGATCTATTATGTCAATTTTAATAAATGGCAGTCCAATCGAGCCGTTCCATATGATGCGTGGCCTTTGACAAGGTGACCCGATTTCACTATTCCTCTTCATCCTAGTAGCAGAAACATTGAACAAAATGTTAGGCTTGGCAATAAAAAAAGGCTTAATTTTGGGTCTGGAGGTGGGTAGAGACAAAATTCACTTTTTTCACCTACAGTTTACATATGATACAGTTATCTTTTTCCCGCTTGAGAAAAAGGTTATGAGAAATTATAGGAGAATATTAACTTGCTTTGGGCTAATGTTAGGTTTGGCTATTAATTACAAGAAATCTGTTTTGATTCCAATAAATGTCTCAAAAATGGTAGAAACAATGTTGGTAGAGAAAATGAGATGCCCAATTGGTAGACTTCTGATGTGATATCTGGGTATACTGTTGGGGGCAAATTCAAAGAGAGTGTCTACATGAAAGCCGATCATAGAAAAATTTAAAAAAAGCTTGCAAAATGGAAGGTGGGGTTATTATCAAAAGTTGGAAGACTAGTCATGATAAATGCAGTGATAAATAATCTTCCTTTATATTATCTAAGCCTNNCATAAATCTAAGGAGCACGAAGGGTTAGGGGTAGGGGACATCACTATAAAAAACGTAGCACTTCTCTTCAAATGGTGGTGGAGATTTTCAGCAGAAGATAAGCCTCTTTAGAAGCATATCGTGGCATCATATAATGGTAGTAATATGACAAAATCAATTATGGAAAATGGAGATCCTAGATCGAATGGGCCTTAGAGTGACATTGTAAAAGGCATTAAAAGGTGCAACTAGCTGAAGGAAATTGCGTGGAAAGGAATTTGAAAGTGTGTGGGGAATGGATGTAAAACGAGATTTTGGGAGGATAGATGGGTGGAAAAATTGTGCCTCAAAGACAAATTTCCTAGATTATATGCAATCACATCAAGTAAAGCTGAAAATAGCAAACTGTGATTTTTGGGATAGTTTATCTTGATGCTGGAATTAAATGTTTTCTTAATTTCAGGTATACAAGACGAAGTGGTTTGGTCATTTTTGGAGGATGGAAGCTTTTCAATCAAGTTATGTACTCACTAATGTGGCGCAGGAGAAAATTTGGGAGTGGCAGAATCAAAACACATCTTTGACAATGTGTGGAGGGGAGTGATACCTCTAAAAGTAGAAATCATAGTTTGGAGTGCAATCCTTGAAAGATTAAACACGAAGAGAATGTTAGCAACATTGAATAATGAAGCTTGCTGTGTCTTGTGTGGGCAAGTTATGGAGGATGAAAACCATCTTTTTATCCGCTGCAATTATGTTGATGTGATGTGATCAAAAGCAATGCAAATAGGTGGCATAAAATAGGTTAGACCGAAAGGCCTGAATGCTTTCTTTGTATGTGGTGCAATCAAAAGGTGATTAAATGTTCAAGAAAGAAATGGATCAATATGTGATTTGCATTTATTTGGTCCATATAAAAGGTGAGAAATAAAAAGATTTTTGAGAAGAAAGAAGTCAAGAGAGAAGAGGTTTGGGATGAAATTATAAGCCATTGTTCTGAATGGGATAAAATAAAAAATGAGGGTTGTTCTAGCAGGACGGAGGGTTCAGTAGGGGCTGTTGAGAAAAGGCTGGTGCATGGGTATATAGATAGAAAAAACAATGGTGGTCGTGTGTGAAGTTTATTCAAGAAAAACAAATGACAGCAGTCAGAGGATACCTTAAAAATACAAATGATCTTCTTCTGGTGTACTTGTGTGAATTTTTTAATGCAGGTAATAGCATGGCTGCAGAGGTCGAAGGAGTAGAAATAGTCATTCAATTTATGCTTGAAGAAGCAATATCAACAATTGAAAAGGTGGTCATTATCACAAAGAGCCAAATTTTGATACAATGGGCAGAAAATAATTATTCAAAGCGTTGGAACCTCAACTTTGAAAGAAACAAACTGGTAAATTTGATAAAAGGTCTTGGAATGCTGAAATTTCAACATGCAGCAGCAAAGGAGTTTGACCACATTAATAGATGGAGGAGCATTGTAAAAGGTAATAAAACTATAAGAATTACATGGTGTAATAATCACTAGTGATAACTGATATGTGATTGTAGTGGATTTAGTGAATAAAGATACTAGATTACAGTAGCTTCTGTTGTATTGGTGTGCAAGTCATATTTAAATTCCATTAAGGAGAGGAATACTTGCTATGTGCTGGTCTTCAATTCTTAGATTCACTGCTGCATAAAGCTCAAGGGATAAGGTGATTTTATAGTGGATATTAGCATGGAGAAAACATGATTTAGATGGACATTGTATTTTGATGCCTTTGATTTGTTTTTAGTGTTTATTGTAATACTCTTTTTTAGTTCATATCGGGAGAACTTTTGAGTGACTATATAGCCTTGATGGCATTGCCAAAGGAGTCTAAATAATCAACTATAAGTTACTCTTAGAACTCTTCTCTCCGTTTGGGTCAAAGTTATAACTTAACGATAAAAAAAAAAAGTCAGACCCAGACTCACAAAATAGTCTATTAGACCTATCAGACCTATCAGCAAAAAAATTTATTTTTAATCTTTTCCTAAATTAAAAACATAAAGAAAAACAAAACAACTTCAATAATTAAAAAACGCAAATATTTTCTTACCATTTCTACGAAGAAAAGGCGGCATAAATACAAGGGACACAATAACGCATGTGGGTTAATTAGTTGTTTAATACAGATTTATTAAATATTGTTACATAGCATAATTATCGAGTTAAACCCCAAAGTGGTCCCTGAGATTCACGGTTTGCACCAATTTAGTCCCTGACTTACCAATTGCACCATTTATGTCCCTGACTTTGTTAAAATTGCACCAAGGTCGTCCCTAGCCACATCTCCGGGCAAATTAACTGCCGCCGGCAGTGACCTAGCACTGAGAAGCCACGCTGGCGTAGATAAAGGCAAGCTGAGGTGGCAATTGAAACTGTTTGACCCAATGTGGTCCCTATACCTAGTTTTAATCCCAATTTCTAGCATGGCATCGTCACCCCTCTTCATCTTCTTCTCTCTGCCCAGCAACGTTCTTCATTGTCTTCGTTGTTCCTACTTGTTGAACTGAAACGAAAACCATGATTGGGTGTGCGAGCCAGGGTCAAGAAAGCTCTACACGATCGAAGACGAGAACGCGGAGTCGGACCAGACCATCACGGGTACCAGAGCGGTGTGGGTGCGGCTGCCGGCCGGTGCTTCGTTGGTCCGGAACAACTACCAACCCAGATAAGCCCTTCTTCGGTTGTCCAAATTACAATGTGAGTTTTTGGTAAGAAAAATTGATTTGTTGTTTTCTGTTCTTTCCTTCTTATGATATCTCATATTCAGACTAGGGGCAAAATATGGTGTAGATTTTTTCTCTGGACTGATGATGTAGAAGAAGAAGAGGAACATGAAGGAAGAGTGGATGCAACTGCAGTTGACAATGAGCAAGTGAGAGTGAATTTAGCCTGGAAGATTGGAAAATTGGAAGCTGAAGTGAGGACCCAAAATCTATGATACAATTCTTAGGCATAGTGGTGTTTTTCACTGTAGTTGCTGTATTGATTATGACTTTGAAGTTCTGACAATGTTGCATGTAATGTGTTCATGGATGAATGAAAGTAAGAGGTTGTTTTTTATCTTGAGATATATGCCTTGTTTTTGATTGACTGGTTATCATAAAGAGAAATAATTATAGATCATCTGACATCATAATAGCATAATGCATAATGCATAATTACAAAAGTATCAAAGATAAACATATTTGAGTAGCAAACATTAACCTGTTTGAGTTGCAAACATTAAAGGAACAAAAGAAGTGCCACAACATAGTTATCAAGGCTGGCAATACAAAAGTTATGACAATTGTCCTAAACAAAGCAACTATCTACTAACTGCCTTTAACAAAACAACAGAGTACTGTCCTAAACATCCTGATGTCAAAGTCATGAATTTTTCTTTTTCCTTGGTGCTTTGAAACCGGGAGTTGGAACAAACTTCATAAAGTTGTGCAATCTGGAAGATGTAGCCATACTGGCTCCTTGCATTAGATGCACACCAATGGATTGAGGTGGTGGTGAGCTCCTCCTTTTGGTGGGCAACTTCTGTGACCTTGATGGTGCAGGTGCAGCAGGTTCTGCTATGTCCTACAACAGATAAACAGTTCAACACATGAGCCCAGATAACAAAAAAATTATACTTGTGTTATGTTGTAACGTGGAGAAGTGTATTACCTGTGATCCTTCGTAGTTTGGTTGTGATATGTCAATCTCCACAGCAGGAGGTTTATCAGTTGGTGTAGCATCAGTTTGAGGGGGAGGGCCAGCCTCAGAAACAGAAGCAGCAACATTTGATTTGGCTTTATCTGCAGCAGCTTTTGCAGCTGCAACAGCAGCAGCTACTTCATCCAGTCTCTTCTTTGAGCACCCTCTCTTAGTATGCCTTTTTACCCCACAATACCTACATGTGAATGGCTTCAAATGCCTTTTCAAACCTCCACTTGGTTTGGCTTTCTTATTACCATTGTTGCCCTCATCAGCATCTTTTCTCTTTTTCTTTGTCAAAGCTCCAGGCCTCCTCCTAATGATAGGGGCCTGTGGTTGAGTGTACAAGGATTTCTCCCACAATGATTGGCCAGGAAGAGGATTAATGTGATGGGCATAAGTCTTGTTGTATGCCTCCATAGTACACAGTTGGTGACAAAAGTCTTCCGGCCTCTTGTTTACCCTTGCAAGGGCAGCACAGGCATGAACACATGGAATATCTACAGTTAGTAACACAAATGCATAGTAAGACAATCACACTTTTCAAAGTACACAAATGTTAATGATTAAGTTAAAGAGTTTGATAAAGCTTACCGGTCAGCATCCAGAATTGGCAAGTGCATAGTCTTTTTCCAAGATCCACTACCATGTTTGTTGGATGGCCATGAACCTCAAATTTCTCATAGTCTTCATCACCGGTCCAGATAGGCATCCAGTTCTTTGATTCTTTTCTGATTTTATCTAGGCGACTTTGAATTACAGGGGGGAGTATGCCAACATGATTTGCCAGTTTTACCTTATTTTTCGCAATAGTTCTCATCACAAACATTCTCACCTCCTCAAGTAATGTGATGATGGGTTTGCTTCTGGCCTCTTTGATTCTTACGTTGAAAACCTCACAGGTGTTGTTGCAAATGTTGTCCAGTTTTGGCCTATGACTAAACTGGGACTTTGTCCATGACTCTCTAGGCCATTTGTTGAGATATGCACAAGCCTCCTCGTTCATCCTCTTAATCTTGTTCAGATTATCGATGAAATCCTGGAATGTTGTAGATCTGGCACATTCCCAAAGCAGTTCCCTCAACTCAAGGTCCTTCCATTGTTTGTTGAAGTTCCTCCAGAGGTGCCAAATGCAAAAACGGTGGTGAACTCTTGGCATCACCTCCTGGACAGCTTGAATTAAACCCTGCAGGACATTGTTCCACTATGTTTCAGAAACAAAAACTGATGTAAACACTTTTATTATGCCACAGAACAGACCCTGAGTTTACAGTAATGAACCTAATATAGTCCCTGACTTTCGCATTTTAATACAATTTAGTCCCTTCAGTTAGGTGTAAAATGCACGATTGGTCTTTTCTCTTTCTATTTCTACTCCTATTAATTCATATGGGTTCTCTTCTATTGTCTTCACTGTTTATTTTGATTTTATTGGTTTCACTTGCATTCTATTATTTCTATGATTATTTGAATTTGGATTTAGCTTCCAGTAGTATTGATTTGGGATTCATACAATTGATTGATTGATCTAAATATGATGTAATTAGTCAATATGTTTGCTGCTTGAACTGAAATTGATGTAGGCTTTTTCGAGGTGAAGAGTCTATTGGACAAGCTTGTGGTGCTTAAATTCAATGGAGGCTTGGGAACAACTATATGCACTCATCTAAAATATGCCAAATCTGATTTTATTATTTTACCTTTTTTATTGTAATTATTTGTACCTTTTTATTCTTACTTTAGAAGAGGAATTTTCAGATGTGATTTAAAGATTAAGATCATCTGTTGGATGTTGCTAATGAATCTCTATTTCATACTTCTTTGATGCTTATTGCAATGGTCAGTCTAATGAATTTTATTGAGTAGAATGGAGAAAATGAGAAAAGGGGATTGCCGAATGGTTAAGTTTTGTATTTCACTTTATCTTTTTAAAATCAGTTAAGGGCATTTTAGTAATTTAACTTATTTCAGTTCTTATATTAATCTTAAATCAAATAGGATAATGAGACATAACTTAGTTCTATACACTTTATACTAAATACAATACAAAGACTTAATTTAGTTTCTGTCTCTCAGTCTCTATCTCAGTTTCAGTTTCTCTTCCAAACACAATCTTAATGCCTATTTAATTTTTTAGTAAATAGACAAAAGAATATGCGAAAGATTTTTAGGTGGACAAATGCATACCTCAATCATTCGAAATACTCGATGTACACATGAAAGATTGTTAACGATGGACAAAAGTGACACGCCGTAAGTGAGGCTCCATTTCAGTTAAGTTTATTGCCTACGTGGCTATGTAGTGTGACAAAGTGGACTCTTTTGTGAGGCTTAGGTGAAAATTAGCTAATTTACAAAATTAAAAAAGAAAAAAAATTCCAAAGAGTATTGGGTGCCTTAATTTCTAAGGGAACATTATCTCTTACCCCAATTGTAGTGGCTTGCAAAATCAAGGGATGAGAGGTGAAGCTCAGTCTCGGTTTGAGGATAAATCGAGACTACCAAGCCGGGAGAATCGCTTTCGTGATATCAATGAGTCTTCTGTTAGAGGTGTGATGAAGAGAAACAAGAAGAAACACCCTTTTAATGGTGGCAAATGCTACCATGGCATGGATGTTGTGCTGTTAAAATCACGAACGGTGGAAAACTTAGATAAATGGTTCTTACTGTGCATGTATTATAAAGTGTGTGTATACTAACCGTTGTGCCTCCACTGTTAATAGAAATCTTGGTTGATGCTCATTCGTTCTTCCCTCCTCTAATCTTGTGTGCAGTAGAAATAAAAAATGAGATGTGACTATTTTATTTAGGTTGATGAACTTAATGATGAATGTAAGGAGAAGGTCATTCTTTATGGGAACTTATTATACCGGCCACAACCATGGAAAGACAATGCAAATATCAATAAAGAGAGGGATAGAGATAACTCCAATGCAAAAGTGATATTGAAATTGATTGCTAGGATGAATTTAAAAATTATTAACCTAAGGAGATTGATAATTGGTTTGTACATTGGTGTGAGAATATTAGTATTGATGAGCTTGTATAACTTGTTAAAGTGATGCATTATGATTCAAGTTATATGTGCTGTTTCTGAATTTGTCGTAATGCAAAAATTGTACTTCTGAACCTGTTATATGCAAAAATTGTGTTTTATTTGTGATTCTTAAGGAACTTGTGTATAAGATTCAGTAGCATTCGGTAACATGTAAATTAAACCAACCAAATACTGATCATTAAAATAGTCAATAAAATAATCAATACCTACTATGAGGTACTTTACTTGTCCTGGAGCTTATGCAAATAGACCGAGAAGGTCAAGTCCTCATTTTGCAAATGGCCAAGGTGAGGTGACACTGATAAGTATCTCTGGAGGTGCTACATGAAAGTTAGCATACTTTTGACAAGGTGGACACTTTTTAACAAATTCGGCTGCTTCCCTTTGCAAGGTCGGCCAAAAGAAGCCAGTTCGGATCTCTTTCTTGGCTAGTGATTGTGCTCCTAAGTGATTTTCACATATGCTATTGTGAACTTCTAAGACCTCAATGTCTTGGAGTTTGGGACGCACTTCAATAGAGGTATGGATATCCTTCTTTTATAGAGAACATTGTGAACTAGGGTGTAGTTTTCCTTGCTTCCTTTTCATCTTTTAGGATGATATCGAATTTAAGGTATTCGACTATGGGATTCATCCATCCTAAGCTTTGGTTGGATATGGCTAGTATGTTCGACTTGTCATCTTCCTTCACTACTGATGGTGTGTGGAGAGTTTCTTGGATCAAACTTCTATTATTACCCCCTGCCTTTGTGCTAGCTAATTTAGAGAGGGTATTAGCTTGAACGTTTGATTCCCGTGCTATGTGTCAAACGTCCCTCTTCGAGAACTGTGCTAACTGTACTCGTGCTTCTTCTAGGAACTTCTTCATGTTGGGGTCCTTAGTTTGATAAGTGTCGTTAACTTGAGAAGTTATTACTTGAGAGTCACTAAATACTATCAATATTTTTGCTCCGACCTCTTTAGCCAGCAAGCAGAGCTTCATATTCTGCTTGATTATTGGAAGTAGGAATCTCGAACTTTAATGATAGTTCAATCCGAGTTCTTTCTTCATTTTTCAGAATAACTCCTGCTCTACTTCTAGCTTTGTTGGACGATCCATCTACATAGAAATTCCAAGTTGATGGATTTCCTTGTGCTTTAGTGTATTCTACTACGAATTCAGCCAAATATTGAGATTTAATTATTATCCGAGTTTCATACCTTAGGCCAAACTCGAACAGTTCTACTGCCCATTGTAGCATTCTTCCTGTAGTGTCCATTTTCTGTAGTACATGCTTCATGGGCTGATTAGTACGAACTTTTATGGTGTGAGCCTTAAAATAAGGTCGAAGCCTTATGGATGTGATGATAAGGGTGTAAGCGAACTTTTCTATATTTTGATAGTTTAGTTCTTCCCCCTGTAAAACTTTGCTCACAAAGTAGATAGGTTGTTGTCCATGGTCATCTTTCCGGACCGATGCTAAGGCTATAGCCAGACTTGCTACTGCTAAGTAGAGAACGAGCTCCTCCCTTAGGACAGGTCGGGTTAGGATTAGGGATTTGCTTAGGAATGTTTTAAATTTTTGGAATGCTAGTTCATATTCCTGAGTACATTCAAATTGGTTTCCTTTTTTGAGAATTGAGAACAATGGTAGAGACTTCAGAGCTGATCCTGCTAGGAACCTAGACAACACTGCCAACCTCCCATTGAATTGTTGGACTTCCTAGACAAGTCAGATTTTTCATTTCTAATATGGCTGTGCATTTGTCTGGATTAGCTTCAATTCCCCTTTGAGTAAGCATGAAGCCTAATAACTTTCCAGCCTCTACTGCGAAAGTGTACTTTGAAGGATTCAATCTCATCTCGTACTTCCTTATTGTGGAAAATAGCTCAGAAAAGTCGGACAAAAGAGCAAGGTCGTCCCTGATTTTGACGAGCATATCGTCCACATATTCCTCCATGAGTTTTCCAAGGTGAGAGGAAAACACCTTATTCATCAATCATTGGTATGTAGCTTCAACGTTCTTCAATCCAAAAGGAATTACTACATAACAATAATTAGCTTTTGGGATAATGAAAGTGGTATTTTCTTAATCCGGTCTATACATCGGAATTTGATTGTATCACGAGTATGCGTCCATGAAAGATAAGTATCTATACCCTGAAGCTGAGTCGACCAGGGCGTTAATGCTGAGGAGAGGGTATGGATCCTTGGGACAAGCTTTATTGAGGTTAGTGTAATCCACACACATTCTCTATTTTCTATTTTGCTTTTTGACAAGAACCACATTAGCCAACCACAAAGGATACTTTGCCTCCCTTATAAACCCAGCTTCTAGTAAAGCTTGTACCTATTCCTCCATGACCCGCCTTCTTTTAGGACTAAGCTTATGGAGTTTTTGCTGAACGGGTTGGGATCCTGGATAGACAGCGAGCTTGTGAGACATGAGGTCGGGATCTATCCCAGGCATGTCGGAAGTTTTCCAGGCAAACAGGTCAAAATTCCTTTGTAAGAGATCAACGAGTTGTACTTTCAGACTTTCTTCTAGGTTGGCTCCTATGCTTGTTGTCTTTTCTGCCTGATCTCCGATTTGTACCTTTTTTATTTTTCCTTCAGGTTGGGGACGTAGCTCTTCCCAAACTTGGATACCTCTGAGCTCACTGGTATTGTCTTTACTATGTGTGCTGCCTCTTAAGTTGAGACTTTCATTGTAGCACTTTCTTGCTAATTTCTAGTCTCCTTTTATCGTGACAATTCCTTCTGTTATTGGGAATTTCATACATAGGTGAGGTGTGGAGACAATAGTAACTAGCTGGTTTAAGGTGGTCTGACCTAACAAGGTGTTGTAAGCAGACATGACGTCGACCACGATGTAGTCGATGTTTAAAGTTCTTGACTTCGTGCCTTTACCAAGAGTGGTATATAATGAGATAAATCCCAAAGGTCGGATCGGCATATCTCCTAACCCGAAAAGGTTATCGGGATAAGCCTTTATATTTTTCTCTTCTAACATGAGCTTATCGAAAGCGGGCTTAAATAGTATGTCGGCTGAACTCTCCTGATCCACCAACGTTCTGTGGAGGTTTGCATTAGCAAGAATCATTATGATTACTACAAGTTCGTCATGACCAGGTGTCACCCCTTGTGTGTATTCTTTGGTGAATGAGATTGTTGGCAAGTCAAGAGTTCTACTATCTTCCCTGACTTGATACACTTCTTTGAGATGTCTTTTTCGTGAGGACTTAGTGACTCCCCCTCCTGCAAATCCTCTATTTATCATGTGTATGTGCCTCTCAGGAGTTTGTGGAGGTCGCTCTTGCTGTCCTCTATCATCACCATCTTTTTTTCTTTTTCTTTTGTCGTCCGACCTATCAGCTAGGTACCTTTCTAGCCGACCTTCTCTGTCCATTTTTTCTATGACATTCTTTAATCCATAACAGTCATTAGTAGAATACCTATATAGCTTGTGGTACTCAAAATATTCTGTCTGACTTCCAGCCTTTTTGTGCTTAATGGGGCGAGGAGGTGGAAGCTTTTCAGTATGACAAATCTCCCTGTAAACATCGACTAGAGAAACTCGGAGTGGGGTGTAATTGTGGTATCTTCGAGGTTTTTCCGAATTGTACTCCTCCTTTTTCTTAGCCTCCATCTCCTTGTCCCAAACTTGGTAGGACGGGTTCGGCCTTGGGGCAGGTTCTCTAAGTCAGAAATTTTTTTCCATGTTGATATATTTCTCTGCCCGCTCTTATACTTCGTACAAGAAAGTCGGGTGTTGCTTGGATATAGATTGGGAAAACGGCCTTTCTCTAAGGCCATTGACCAACTCCATTATCACTACTTCAGGAGGCAAGTTTTGTATCTCTAAGCACACCTTGTTGATTGAATCTTTCCATGTAATCTCGGAGCGTTTCCTCAGCTTCTTGTTTGACGCCCAAGAGACTAGGAGCATGTTTGACTTTATCTTTCTGAATTGAAAATCGGGTGAAAAACTTCCTTGTCAGGTCGTCGAAGCAAGTCACCGACCTGGGAGGCAAGTTGTCGAACCACTTCATTACAGTATTGATTAGTGTTGTCGGGAAGGCCTTGCAGCGAGTCGCATCGGACACGTCGGCTAGGTACATTCAACTTTTAAAGTTGCTTAAGTGGTATCTTAGGTCAATCGTTCCGTCATAGAGATCCATGTCAGGAGTTTTGAAGTTCCTAGGAACCCTAGCCCGCATGATCTCTTAGACGAATGGATCTTTTCTTCCAAAAGAACTTTCTTCTCGATTTGTTCGAGTGCTTCGATTTCGGAGATCGGCTTCTAACTTAGAAAGCTTTTCCTCTAGCTCTCTTCATCGTCGTACTTCTTTTTATAGTTCTCTTTCTGCTTCTCGTTGTTGTTCAACCTCCTGCTCGACCTGCTCCAATCGGCTGTGATGTCCATATACCAACCCTAATATTTCCGTCGGATGTATGTGGAGGTCCTTCGTCCTCGGGTGGGTGGACTTCTGAGTTAATCTGTCGCGGATGGGGGTTTGCTGACGTTCCTTCCCCATGGGGTGGGGTGCAGTTGTTCTTTCCTGTGGTGGAGGCAATGTAAGTGTTAGGTCGTCGTTGTGAGGCTCTGGTTTCGACTCGGATGCTGTATGGCCGTCTTCAAATTGACTGTCCGTCATATGTAGGTGTAGACTTCCAGGTCTCCGACAATGGTACCAATATTTTGAGGGTTACCTGAAACTGGGTTGTATTTGGGCATGAACGTGAGGTCCAGACTCCTTCTGAGGCAGTGTCCGACTTATGCTGGTGTCAAAGTGCCGTCGTCCGAATTCTCGTGAGGAGGTGGGGGTAGTACTTACAAGAGACTCCAATGTTTAAGTTAGAAAAGACTTTAGGCAGGTTTTTAGGAGATTGGGTTTTGAGTATACCTGAGAGTGTCAATGTATTTATAGTAGAGTAGATAATCACTTTTTAGAGTAATTTCACCTTTATTGGTGGGTAATTGTTCCCTTTTTCTAGGGAGTTTGTTGAGATCTTCCTTCTAGATAAGTGGGATATATCTTGGGAGAGTAGTTACTGATTCGGATAAGTATGGTTGAACTGTCTTTGTGGCGCCCGATCTCTATGAGGTTGGGTAGTAGTGGAGGAGGCCACCTTGATTAGGTGGACCTTTACTCTTTTTAGGTCTGATTTTATAATTTTAGGCCGAAATATGAACAAAACCTATATATGAAAAATATAATTGAGATATAATATATAAAAAT
>NC_029789.2:135266266-135273054 GCF_000816755.2 Arachis ipaensis
AGAATTTTCGTAACAGTTACTACATCACTTTCAAGTAGACTGAATTTAGTCTATCAAACTTTCAGCAATTGACAATTAAGGTTTAAAAATTTTTTAGGGATAAAATTGAGGTATAAAATTTTAATTGCTGTGTTAGATAATTGTTAGAGACTCTAGTATAACTCCCTAACATGAGTTAAATTGAATAAATTAAAATTTTAATGATTAAATTAAAGCCCGAATTAAATTTTAGAGATCAATTTAATCTTTAACTCAAGTAGAATATAACAAAAAATACCTAATAGTAATCTTAGCAGCAAGGCAAATTATTCGGTAATTTAATTAGAGACATAATTTTTTTTGGTATCTTTTAAACTGATAAATACTAATTCGTCACGAATTTAAACTAATGAATTGTTAAACTCTAACAATTATTTAATGGGACGAAATAGTTTTTTTAATTTCTTTCCAGGAAACAAAATGGGCCTTTAGACGCAGAGGCGAAGAATCTGAGCCCAACAAAATGAAAAGCTAGAAGGAAAAGAAGAAACCCCAGTACCGACGACGAAGACAAGAAGTGAAGCAGCATCAGTGAGAACAGAGGAAGCAAGCAGAAAGGAAAGAAGAATGGGAAGAAAGAAGGGGTACGTGGAGTTCGATGAGTCGCCGCCGGACGACTTCGACCCGGAGAATCCGTACAAGGATCCGGTGGCTTTCTTGGAGATGAGGGAGCACATTGTCAGAGAGAAGTGGATCCAGATCGAGAAGGCTAAGATCATCAGGGAGAAGCTGCGATGGTGCTACCGCATCGAAGGCGTTAACCACCTTCAGAAATGCCGCCACCTCGTTCAGCAGTACCTTGATTCCACCCGCGGCATTGGTTGGGGCAAGGACGGTCGCCACCCTTCTCTCCACGGTACCCTTTCCCTTCCCCCTTCTACCTTTCTCTTTGTTTAGGTCATTGATTATAGGGTCCTGAATTCAAAATTACGTTAAGACTTGCTCGTTATTAGTGATTTCTCATTATCAATATGCACGGGGTTTTGCCAATTATTGAATGCGATGAACGTAATTTCTGCCGAGGTATCCGGGTTGTTCGTTTGCCAAAGGGTGTATTGGGGGTTTGGGGTCTTGGAATTCGTGCAAGAGAAACTTGCTTTGAGGAATTGGATATTTGACATTCATGGAAGTTAATTTGGGCTTCTCTTGTTTAATACACAAGGGGTTTTGTGAATTGTTAAGTGGTGCGTGTGTAATATATGCCTAGTTGTGCCTTTTTGTTGCTCATTTTTGAGCTTGTGTCTCTTGATTATTTCATTTCTCATGCTTGTTTGATTTTTATATTCGAATTCGGTCCTCTTTTTATTGTTGTTTGTAAAGGTTTCATTTTCATGATGGAGGAAAGATGGGATAGTAAGTGACTGGATTAATTCCAATATTTCTTTGGTTAATGGATAACCAATCCAATTTTATCTGATTCTGCTTATCTGCTGAAATAAATTTGGAAAAGAAAAGGCACTTAACACATTTTTTTCATGGTCAATGGAATAGAGTTATCAAGTAGTGTGTATGCGATTTATCTCAAGTTGTGATTGTTTGTAGCTGATAGATGAAATGGTATGTTTTGGGTATTTTGTATCCCATATTTGATGGATGGTACATAGTATTATATTCTGATAAATATGGAAATGGAAAAGAAATGAATACGCGTATTTTCTTTTTCTTATTTTCGACTAACATAATGTAGAAGAATCAAATTAAAACTCACCCTATAATGTTATAGCTGGAAAGATCTGGAACAATATGCTTTGTGGTTAATCCTTTCAGTTACAATTAATTGTCTTCTACTCTGCCCTATGGTGCTTTTTGTGATGATTCCTTTTGCTTTGTTTTATTTTCTGAACTAGGTCCAAAACCTGAGGCTGTTGAGTCTGAATGACTAGACTGTCCTGTGGATAAATAAAAGGTAATTTCAAACTTCATTTCTGTTTCTCTTATTTACTTGTCTATATATGTAAAAATATTATTAGGCAAATCGTAGAGAAGGAAATAATTGTATCAATGACGGAAAATGCCAATGCTGAGTAGAAATCCCTTTATGTTGTTACTAGTCAGTTATGTTTCCGACTTTTAAAGAATTTGATTTGCTTATTTGAAGTTTGGGATGCTCAATAACAACTTGTGATTGAGCACATCCCAAACTTTGGTTGAGAGAGTAACTACACATCATTTACGATTTGACGTGCACAAGAATATAAAGATCAACTTTCATGAGGGGCTATGGTTTGATCGTTGTCACCAAAGACCTCTCAATTTAGATTCTCTAATTTCTAAAATTTATTTAAGAGAAAATTGATGCAGGTGACTGGTGTGACAGTAGTAAGGTGGATTACTGTTGAGTTAAGTTGTGAGAAATTATATATTTATAGCTTAAAATGAATTGGTGTTGATAGTAAGGAAAACATTATATTGAGCATCCACTAAGTTTGGATTTTTGCCCCACTGCAACTTCATAACTTGATAATGACAAATAATTGGTGTTATTTGGTATATTTGGTGGGGAACGTTTGATTGCTTTAATTTGATGGGTTTTTTAATTAGAAGCACACGTTGTTTTGTTCTTTTGACATATTTTTCAATGTGGTTGAGAAGCCAGAAAGTTGAAACTTCTGCATAATGAAGCCTCTTTGACCAAATAAAGAATCTTATAAACATAGTTCTTTTGGAATTTGTTGCCTTAATTGTATTTATTTCAAAAGGCACTAGTAATATTTGCATGTCCTTTAACTATAGGTTATGAACTCAAATATCATTGTGATCTCATTTCCAAAGAATCTATCATTTTTAACATGATTTTGCGGATGTGAACAAAAATTGATTTTTGGTTCTTTTGCAGGGAGATTGATTACCAAACTGATCATATTGCTGAAATCAAATACAAGGAGAAGTGCCTATGTTGGAGTTCTTGTGTTCTTTTTTCCTTACTCATAATTCCTGTGAACTACAACTCTATTTTGGCCTGGCCTGGCCTATTTTCCCTTGGCTTTAGTAGGCTCTTTGCTTCTTAGCATGCAAAAATGTAAACAAATTTGGTACATCAGATTATAAAATAAATTTCTCTAGTTTCTTCTTGTGTGATCTCAGGGTGCATTAATAATAATACGATTTCTATGTGTTCTATGGTATGGTCCATTACTAATACTCAACAAAGACTTCAATGTGACTTTTTACTCCTTAATTTTTCCCTTGAGTTGTTCCATGCGTATATACATGAATCATGATATTGAACACCATGACATTTTGAATTCTTCAATGATGCTAATGGTGGTGCTGTTGCATGTGAATCCAAAATGTAGAGGAAACTGTTTCTAAGAGGTATATACCAATTATGCACTTTGAATTGAAATCAATGAAAGACTGAATTAAGCCGTTACTCTGAAATTTTGTTATCGACTATTGAGCCAAGTAGAGGAAATAACACTAAAGAAAGATAAAAAAATTTTAGATTCGAAGGAGGTTAAGTTAATGTGAGCCTCGTTCAAGATTACCATTGTATACATATCATAAATAACATTAGAAACGATTGTGAAGGAACTTCTCTTAAATCTGTTCTCACATTGATCATTAAAACTAAATATTACTTTGTTTGTTTCTAATAATTTCAATGGAAACAGCACGAAGATTGACAGTCAAAAAAAGAAAGAAAAAAAGATTAACAGTATCAATGCTGTAAAGAATATAAATAAATTCAACAATACAGCAGCAGCAAATGTTTATTTTCCTCTTGAAATAATACAAGGTTGAGTGAGTGAAGAAGCTAAACAATAAGATGATCATGTCTCTTTCTGAAAGATCTCTTCTCTTGGGTAAGCTGAATGATGTTCTCTTTTCCCTTAATTGGCATAACTCGAAAACCTGAAAACATGCATGATCAAGAAGAAAGTAAGTAGGGCTTGTTTGATATCAAGAATGGAAGAGACAAACTGTGAAACATGCTGCTTTGAAAAAATTCTACGAAAGAAAACATGATCTGCAACTGCAAAGGAAAAAAGGTAACAAAAGAAAAGAAGTGAAAATTGGAGCTCCCTTCAATCCAATGGATGAGCTAAGCAGGCGGATTGAGTTGCTCTCATGTCATGCATCTGGCGAAACTTAACACCTTAAAATAAGAACGTTAAGGGTAGCCGAATGCATGAGATGACAGCTCTTTGCCTCTCCTTGGCCCTTCGTATTGGATTGAAAGGAGCTCCTTCTTCTTAACCGCATTCACTACTAGACGTTTGCTCCTCCTTCTTGATCTTTGAATAGTGAAGCATATCTATATATATATATATATGAAGAGCAAAATGGTCATTCCTTGCTTCTTAAACAATAAACAAATACTCCTATGGATAAAAGGTTCTACTTGTGTGCTGTTACTTGGATTCTCGACATTGGTGCACGCTTCACACTGTTCACTTTTTGCAGCAGAAACTTTGTTCCTTCACGATGCAACAAAAATAACAATACGAGTAAAGTAACAATTAGATCCTTGATCTTTCAAGATGTTGATCTTAGACTAATTAGTCCTTAAAACAAAAAAAGAGTATCAATTAGGTTATCTAAAATAGCAAACGGTGGACATGTGTGTCATTTTAATGAATAATGCGAAACAAAACCAAATTGTGCATATTATTTACAATGGTGCATGTCTCATTATTGTCGTAGAAAAATCATGTAGTTTTGGCCAGTGAAACATTTATTATTTTTTGAGTTTTCATATACACTTTATCAACTGTTATCTATTTATTACAAATTCTATCAAAATAAGTGAAATTTCGTTCCAAAATTGTTATTTACATAACTATCTTTCATAGATAGAGAGTGAGAGTAATTAACAATACATATAAGTATCACCATTAAGTTTTATTTGATGAATTGATAGAAGGATATCGTGTGTCTATCGTTTGCTATCTTAGAAGACCAAATTGATTTTTTTTTTCAGTAATACTAAGGAGACAAAAAAAAAATAGTCAGAACTTGACTTATTTAATATTTATTAATTGCTACAACCATTAATGAAGGCTAAATAAGATAAATTCTAACTGTTTTTGGCTAATATTTGTTGGTTATCAAATATTTCTGTTTTTTTAGAGACTAATTAATCCAAAATCAAAATTTTTAAGGACTTAATTATTATTTTACTCCAATAATATTTTACAAGGTAGTCTATCAGCATAATGGAAGACAAATCCAAAAAAATTTAACAATAAAATCAAAATATATATAACATAAAATAAAATAACATGGTAGAATCAAATTTAATAACACAAAGGAGATAATTATACATAATTTTTATATACTATTTAGAATATTTTTAAATTTTAGCAGGACACTTATCCCTACAATTCTATAAATGTATCTGTCCCTGTGTAATCCTGACTCCTTGCATTGACCAAACCTAAAAGAACTAAGGAGCCGATAGGGAGCCTCATACTCAAACACAAGCACTCATTTGAAAACGTAATTTTAAATAATTTAAACTTAGAAACACTTCATGCATACTATAATATTACTATTAGATTACTTTAATATATTTACTTATTTAGTATATTGTTGTTTTTATTTTATCACCATCACTCTTAGAAGTTAGAATTAAGGCCCATTGAAGAAAAGTATAGGTAACAAACAAGAATTTTAAACAATGTGTAAACAATGTGAATTAATAAGATTAAAAGAATAAATTTAATTAGTAACATTAAATTAGAGTGTAGTGTATTTTCATTTGATTGGTGGTTGTTCATGTTGTTTAAAATTTTCATTGTTCCCTAACATTCCCCTTAAATATATTTATGACACTTAGAATAGGTGAGTATGCATTTATCCTAAATACGCTTTTAAAATTATAAAGGAAAAAAAGTTGCACCCTGTTTGTTCTAGTGATAAATAATTAAAATAAATAATGTTTGGGAGATTGCACTGAATTTTGTCAAGTGTTGAAAAAACTTGAGAGAATCCATTTCCCCATTAGATGCCATCTCACACCATTAAAAATATTGATGATGGCTAATTGATGGCTAAACATCACAAATTCTGTTAGCCCGTAGCACTCCTCATTATTTATATATATATATTAATTCCAAAAACCTAGAGATTGAGCAAGTACCCAAAGGATTCCCACGAGATGGCTGATCCAAAAAGATAAAGAGAGTTGAACAAAACTTTTTCTTTTGCCTCTTTGAACTTGGCAATACAAAATGACAAGCAAACAGTTAAGCAAACATGCTATACCATTTCTCTATTTGACATATATTTATAACTTTGCTTAAATTTGATAGATGAAGGACAAAATCAGCTTCATGCATTCGAACAAGAAAACTTCAATGTCCAAAATTAGTTGTACCTGTTGGACAAGAAAACTCGTTTTGATATAATCCTAAAGTCATGCCTCTTGTGACATGACGATATGTAGTTGAGTTCCAATGAATAGGCTCAGCAGCCTTTGAATTCTTGTATTTGTCCATCACCATTAATATCGGATTCCGAATCGGATTCCCTTTCAGATCAATGTTGTCGCCTTCTTGTTTTTTTCCTACTACTTTACTTCAAATTTCAGTTACATCCTATGATTTACTACCATTCAAGAGAGCCGGTGAAATATGTGATGGATAATCCACATTGATTGAACCAATTAAATAACAACAGATATTAGGAGTAGGAGGTTCTTAAAATTTATTATTTTTTGCTATAATTTAATTATTAATTTAATTTTTTTAGTCTAATAATTTAATAATATATTTTATTCTATATTTTTAAATATTAATGATTAA
>NC_029789.2:135273823-135274691 GCF_000816755.2 Arachis ipaensis
TATAATCGTGGTCTAGTTAGATGATATTATATTAGACTATCAATAAAATATATATGATTGGTTTCTACCATAATATATTTAGTTGTTATGAATATAAATTGTGTGCATAAAATATGAGAAATTAGTTTTAGGAAAATGATGTGAACGATATATTTATACATTTGTAATTGATTTAGTTTTCTTAGTTAGATGAGAATATGAGATTATATCAACATATATGGTTGCTTTAGATTATATTTCGTTGTGATATATCAATACAAGTTGTGCGAAAGCAACATAGTAAATATTTTATGAAATGTGAATGATGTGTTATATATTTTTACATGATTTCTAACAAACCCCCTTGTAAATAAGATGTTACTTATTCTTTATGATATATTTAATAGTTATTAAAAAAATTAAATTGAATCATTATAATTAACATTATGTGTTTCCTTAACTTAAGTTTAAAAAATCAAATCATTCAACGATAATAAAATTATTTTTGCAAATTATAAGAGTTTTTAATTAAAACACACCCAATTTTATAATTAACCAATATCATCACATTACTTGCATTAGTGACTTGTAAATCTTGGTCAATTCTATAGTTATGTCTTGATTCAAGGCTTAGACTTCAAAGTCTATTTCCTTAACCATTTTAACCATAAAATTTATATTTGTTATGGTTTCTTGGTTTGTCTTTTGAGAGAATAACCAACTTGGGTTTCTTCATGGTTGATATTTCTATTCAAAGCGACGTTGCACACATGATGCAACAAAACCACGTTGAACACGTTTCCATGATTTTTTTTTTCCCTTTCATTTTGGTTTTTCTTTTCAATTTTTTTAACCTTCCTTTTCAACATTTTTTTTTTTGTTTAGCTAA
>NC_029789.2:135274700-135286908 GCF_000816755.2 Arachis ipaensis
AGATTTATAAATATACAATATATAAAATTAATCTTTTTAAATATTTTTTAATATATATATAAGTTATAATTTATTAATATAAAATTATAGATTATGTTCCTATTATTTGAACCAGTTTGTGAGCTCAAACCAGCTCGTGAGTTTTCGTTGAGCTTACGAAATAGGCTCAATTGTTAATGAGTCGAGTCGTGAGCTAAGCTTAATTTTCGTGAGGCGAACTTGAACTTGGTCTAACTCGACTCAACTCGACTCACTTTCAGCCCTACTCTCTGCTATTCTAATGGTAGATGTCTCTGGAGTAAAGTTTCCTAGGATGATTCCTCAGTGGTGTGTTTTTGGTTTTTTGGGCTTTTAGTCCCTTTGTATATCAAAAAAAGTTATTTGTCATCATATTATCTTAACAAAACTAATTCTAACTCAATTGTTGTATTAACTAAATATATTTAATATATGATCTTAGATAGGGGTAACAACATATACCTTATTCGCAGATATCCAACTTAACCCAACTCAGTCAGGTAGAGTTGCCAATCCGACTTGCTGTGGGTAGGATTGAGTGCGGATTGGGTAGAGGTGTGCATTGAGTCTTAACTCTACTCAAGCAACCCGCACCCTATTTATGTATATGTAATGTTATATAAAAATATGTAGTGAGTGTTGAACCAATGACTTTTACTTTCATGTAAAAAAAATTAACTACTGAGCCAAGGTTAGCATTTGGTAATTTGATGCTTTTGTTTATATAAAAGCTAATTGTATTCATTCATACATAAATATCCAATTATAACACAACCCTAATCTCTTTACTCATATCACCCCTATCTAGTAGCTAGCCCTAATCTCTCCTCTCAATCTTTCTGCGTCTCTCCGCTGAAAATTTGTGCTCCCTGCTCCGGTGCTCCCCTCTTCGGCTACTCCCCTTGCCGGTGCTCCCCTCTTCGGCTACTCCCCTTGCCGGTGCTCCATGCTCGTCCTCGCATTCAGCACCATGGTCGCCATGTTTGCGTGCTCCATTCAGTGCCGTGCTAGCCGTGTTCCGTGGTCACTGTGCTCGCATGCTCTATTTAGCGCCATGCTCGCCGTGCTCCGTCGTCGCCAAGGTTTGAAACTGTCATAAAAGCTGCCCTCCCCCCTTTAGTCGAAGTACTCGGCACTACTTTGATTCAATTCAAAGGATAAGCCAAATTCACTCCCAAATGTCCATCAAGCCTTTGAAACTAGTTCAAATAATCGTTAAAGTCTTCATTCCTACTGAATTATGTTGTGTTGCTTATTATTATTGTTTGAGTTTCTTTTTGGATTTTTCCTTAATTATTTACCAATACATGAAATTATGTTGTGTTATGATTGTGATTATTATTATTGCTTATGCTGATTGGGTGATTTTTATTTGCACAAAGTGTATTTGAACATGTTACATTATTAATATTTGATGCAACTAATAGCTTTTTAGTGTTTGGTTTGATTTGCATTGATATATGTTTATTATGAGAAAATTCACTTCCAAATGAAAAGTACCAATATGGATGTGGTGGCAAAAGATGTGATTACACAAGAACAAAAGCAAGAAACCCCGGTGAAAGCAATAACTAATTTTGTCCCAGATAAATCCACTTCGATTGAAAATAACAACAAACCTAGCTTGAAGAGTGTTTATTGGTAACACTTTAGTCGATATCAAGAGGGAAAAGAATGGAAGGCAAAATACAACCATTACAAATTTGTTCTTAGAGTAAATCCAAGAAATGAGACTACAAATTTGAAGAATTATGCGCTTCATTACTGTAAGCAGACTAAATTATCAATCTAAGCAATCAACAATTGCTGACTCGTTGTCTAAACATGCAAGGAGTGGTGCAAATACTTTTATATTTAATTCATCTTACACAAGGAAGTGTATTGCCAAGACCATTTGTATGCACGAGTACCCTTTATCATTTGTGGAACATGTTGGAATGAAGAAAGTGTATGTATCAAGGTTGCGAGAACCGAACTGATCATTGAACCGGTCAAGTTACTGGTTCAATGGTCCAACCGTAGTCGAACCAGTTTTGTTAAATATAAAATAAAATTATTAAAAATATAATATAAATCTTTTAAAATTTAAATTCAATCATTCATATAATAATAAAATTTAAAATTTCATAACCTACCCACTAACTAAACTATATCTCATCTCATCATTAAAATTCTACATTCAAATTCAAAAATCACAATTTATAACTAAAAGAAATTATGGCATAAATACTATATCCATATTCAATCAACAATCACCAACAATCAATAATAATATCAATAATTACTTAATTAGACAACTTACTCAATTAATGTCAAATTACTAATTAGAAATAGCTATGAACCAATCTCAACAGCAACAATTTTTCAAGGTGTGTAAAACAAACTATCCCCTGCCCCCTTAAAACCTAACTTCATGTTTCAGCCACTACAGCAATTACAGTAAAATAAAACCTCAGCCATTACAGCAATTGCAGCAAAATTCAGAATTACAGCAATTCAAAATCCAAAATTATATCAATTCTGTTCAGCATTATAAAATTATACCAAAATTCAATTCATCATTCAAAATCCAGGATCTGAAATTATATCAAAATTAGGAGGATTATTAGAAGAATACATTACAGAATATAGAATTCCACAATAAGATCACTAGTTTTCAGCCATTAACAGAAAATAAATTCAAAAGAAAAATTCAAGTTCCTTCATAAACTAAAGAACGAAACAGAAAATAATGTTAGAATTACTTTCAATAGTAAGGGTATGTGCCAAATATTCGGCACATCATGGAGACAGAAGTAATGTTCTAAAAAATAGTTTTGAAATTCTATTCAGCATTCAGTGTTACAGCAATTCTGTAGCAGAATAAACAGAATAAAAAATTAATTGAAAAAATAAAGAACTCTGCAGCAACTCAGTGATTCATATAATTAATAGAATAAAAAATATTAATTGAAAAACTGAAAAACTCTGTAGCAACTCCAGCAAGCCAGCAATTCATATCATTATGAGTTTATCAAATTAAAACACTAAGAAGCTCACTGAGGTAGAGAAAGCAGAGACAACCTAAAGTGGCATAGAGATGCTCGGCAGGACAGAGGCGGCTGACGACAGAAGCTATGCCCCGACCTTCCGACGACAACGGCGACAGAAGCTTCAAACGGACCACCCGACGACAACGATGGTGACAGAAGCTTCGAGTGGTGATGGTGGCAACGACTGGTGGCCACTGCCGGTGCCGATAGTGGTAAGGACGGTGGAGTGGAGGCGTTCCTGCTGGCTTCAACCTTCAGCTCATTGAGGAAATTAGGGTTGGAAGGGGAGAGAGAGGCGTTAGGCTCGAAGGGATTGGATGGGTTATGGGCCTTTCGAACTTTTTTTTTTCAAACGTAAAAAAACGACGCCGTTTTCTATAAGGATGGCAAAACCGGACTTCTGAAAAATCCGTCCGGTTCGTTCGGTTCACCGGTTAACCACCGGTTTGACCGATTCTTCTACCGGTTTTTTGTAGAACGATTTTAAGAGTCATCCGGACCGGCCAGATGACCGGTTCCCAGTTAATCCGATTGAACCAGCCAGTTCGGTCCGATTTTCAGAACATTGGTATGTATCAATGCAACCAATCTTTAAGGTTCCTAGTGAAACACAATTAAGAAGGACATTCTTGAAATGTGTAAGGTGGAGAAGCTAGACATGACTAAGATAATGGACAAAAATGATAGTCGAGTAGCAGTTACTACCAACATGTGGACTTCCAACCAAGAAAAAAGATACATGGTTATTACGGTACACTGCATTGATAGTTCATGGATTTTGCAAATGCGCATATTGTGGTAGTGCTCAAAAATATACTTCTAGTAATTGATATGACTTTTAATATTTGTAATGATAATAATTAATATATTTTTTAACGATTTTAAGTTTTACTTGTGTCCTTGCCCATCATATGACTGAAGTGCTCTCTAATGCATTAATAAAAATTTTGTTGGGTAAAACATAGATAGAAAATTGTCAATTATTACATTGGATAATTATTCTATGAATCCCGCTAAGGAGCCAATGGAGTATTTGTACAATGTGCTATTTATTTGGCCGAATATGAGTTAAAAAATGAACATCCAAGATAAAATACTACTAATTTCTCAAACACAATACACCGATACTATCCAGAATAACCATCTGGGTACCAGGGATAATAAACATCTGATATCCTACTGAATCAAACATCTCTAAACCCCTATTATACACATTGTACAGATATTCCATTGGCTCCCTATACTTCCTCTTATTCTATTAATGATGCTATGGTTGATGAGTTGTTGGGGGAGTTTAGACTCAAAATATTTGTTGTTAGGGAATTCCATGTTGCATATGCGTTGTTGTGCTCATATCTTGAACTTAATTGTGAAAGATGGTTTAAATTTGGTTAAAGAAAGTGTGAAAAAAAATTTGTGGTAGTGTGGTGTATTAGACTTCAACTCGTAAAAGACATGAAATATTTGTGAGTTGGTGTAGTAAGTCAAATGTTCCATTTACGAAAAAATTAGCTCTTAATTGTCTAACTAGATAGAACTCCAGTTATGTGATGTTAGAGACTGCATAATTGTATAGAAATATATTTCCTCGATTAAGACAAAAAATCCTAATAATAAAAGCTTACCAAGTAATGAGGAATGAAAACTTGAGCAAAGAAATTTGTGGTAAATTAAAATTATTTTGTAATATAACGCAAACATTTATTTTAACAAATTATGTGATATAAATGTTGCCTTTAAAAAATGGTCTGCTTCTTTGATTCCACTAATTAGTAATATAGCGTGTAGTATGAGGATAAATTTTGAAAAGTATTGGGAAGAAATTCATGGCATGATAGGTGTTACTGTCATTCTAGATCTTAGGTATAAACTTGCTAGTTTTGAGTATAAATTTTTAATGTTGTATCAAAATCAAGATGAATGCTCAAGTAAGATTGAGAGGATCAAATAGATATGCTATGACTTGCTTCATGAGTACTAACAGAATGCATTTAATTCAAGTAATGCCTTTGAAGATTCTACACAAGAACTACAGATGAATGCAAAGCAAGATGATGATGCTTCTTATCAGTTGTATATCAAACAAAACAGGAGGAAAACGGGTTTATTTGTGCAGACTGAATTTGATCATTATATAGAGGAAGATGTTCATCCTTTGAGTGTCGAATCTGATATTTTAGCTTGGTGAAAAGTGAATGGGGATATGTTTCCAACCCTTCAAAGAATTGCGAGAGATATACTTTTCATCCCTATGAGTATTGCTTCTAAGTCTTCTTTTAGTACAAGTGGTCGGGTAATTGCTCCTCATCGTGGTAGTTTTCATGAAGATACCGTGGGAGCTCTTATGTATAATCAAAACTGGTTGTGATTATCATATCGTCAAAGAGATACCGTGGGAGACTATTTATGGTTCAACTTTTTCATTTGTTTACGTTAATGCTAAATTTATATATAAATTGATTAATAAATAAATTTATTTTTTTATTTTCAGGTAAAAAACCTGATTATCAAACTGCAAATGATGATGATAATGATGAAATCATATACTAGTGATGGTGTTGTTACAGCAAATGGAATGTTCATAGATTTACAATAATTTTATTTGTGTTTGTGTAATTAATTTAAGTAAATATTTTCTTGTAGAATTGAACATTTGATGATTATGTTATTTGTAGGATGATTGTATTGTTTGTGTTGAATTTTTAATTTGCATGCTCATTAGATTATATAATAATATTGCATCTTTTTGCTAACTTGTGGGTAGGATCTGGTATCTGCGAGTTGAGAACAGATAGAGATAGGATTGACATGTTCTCAACTCGTGAGTAGGATTAGAATTGAGTCCAAATCATATTCTATCCTACTCATTGCCACTCCTAACTTAGATAGGCTCGTAATGATAATGCATGATGTGATTGTGGGGTGGATAAGAGATGTTGTGGGTGTTTTTATATCAAGAGGGATCATTTTTCCTTTTATGCATTAATGGTAATATCAATATGTGATTACTGATTAATAAGAAAAACATATGAATATAAGTATCATTAATCAACATTTTGAGAATCGAATTGAATTGACTAGTTTAACTAGGTTACTTGGGAGCTGATTATCAGACTGGTTCAATTCAAATAAAAAATTGGTTGATAATGAATTAGTCAAAAAAAAAATTGGTTAAAGAATTGGTTAACCAGTTTAAAATAATAAAATACAAAAAATTACTTCTTTTAAAAAAATTATATATTTTATTAGAGTAAATAATTATTTTTTCTCATGAAATATTTAGAAGCTGACAAAACCAATCACAAAAAAAAATTAAATTAACGTGATACCCATAAAATATTAATTTTGCTTGACAAAAATATTCTGTTGTTAATTTTTTTTATTTACTCTATTAAAACCATTTTAAATTCCTAAATCACTCATCTATTATCATCAACCTCTTGAAACCCTATTTTTTTAACCAAAACCTAACCTTATGCTGGCAAATCTCATATGCAACCTCTGTCACCTGCCATACCACTGTCAGTGTTGTGACCTCTGTCATCTGCTGTCTCTTTTTCACTCCCTTCTTGCACTGTTGCACATCCAGATCTTTGTCATCTTCTAGATTTGCTCTGCCTTAGTTCGTCTTGCTCGCGTCGTGCCATCACCTTTGTCTTCTCCGCGCTCCTAGGTTGCATATCTTCTAGAAGATTCTCATCCTCAATTGCAATCGCACTGTTCACACATCTCACGAACAACATCAACGTTTCACTACACTCATCAATAGCATAAAGAAGGAGAAGAGCACAAGTGGTAAGAATATTCCTTTTTTATTATTATTATTCTGCATTCCTAGATTCGTTTTTTTTTTTTCTCTCTTTACTTTTTATTTTTCGTTGAAGCCTCCAACTCTCGATGTCGTTAACGTGCACTCGGTGAACTCACGTTCGTCAAATTCACATGGAATTTGAGCTCTCCAGAGATTTAAGCAAACGTTGAAGCACTTCTCCAATCTTTACTAATCTCCTTGTTATTTCCATTTTTTTTAGCTACTAAAAGAGACAAAGATACTGCAGTTAAAAGCCTTCCAACCTTTCAGTGACAAAATTGTTAAGACCTAGTTGCACTCGACGAATCCATGGATTATGGTAACTGCCGATGATTCAAATTGAGTCTCCGATGACGGTGGCCTTTAATTTCTACTATTGTTGTTGCCCAAACTTGATTAAAATATTGATAAACTGATGATGATTATTAGCGTAGAATTTTATTTGATTTTACTTTTTTAAAAAAAGAGTAACCAAAAGGTGAAAAGAAATGGTGGTAGTGATGGTGATGATAGTGGTGGTGATTATTGGCAAATTCTCAAAGAGAAAGATGATAATTATGGTGTTAAAGGTGGTGATAGAAGAAGGTGAAGAGATAGTAGTTTAATTTTCTGAGTTTCAAAGAGTGATGATGATTATAGGGGTAATTTAGGTATTTAATATGTTTTTTAATAGAGTCAACAAAGAAAACGATTGGATACTTTTGTCAGATAGAATTAATCTTTTATGGATATAGCTTCAATTTAGTATTTCTATTGTTAGTTTTGTCGGCACCCAAATTTTTTATGGACGAAAATGTTATGTATTCTATTTTATTATGTCCAATTCAACTTCAGTTAAACTTCTAACTCTATCGCACCACAAGAAAATCGTTGAGTACCGTTGGATTTACTGGCGCCAATAATTTGTTTACCATTGAATTTATCGTCAGAATACATGTGACAGTATAAACGGTGCTGAAAAATATTTACCGGTGGATTATTTCGTCCGACACTAATTACCGGTGAATTTTGCAATTAATACGACAAAAATAAGCGGTTGGTTACTGTTTGATATTTTTCGATGGCATTTTTGGGACCATATTATATTTTGTGGTGCCCATTTACCATCAGGTTATTCGGTCGGTGAATCCAACGGTATGTAATTTTATTTTTTGCACAATTAACCCACAATTAATAGTCAAATTAAATTATTTTTACAAAATTATTGCACAAATTCTAAATACCAAATATCAACTAATGATTTTATTAAATATCAAGGGTCTGAATGTAATAAAAAATTAAAGAAATAAAATACAATGAAATAGATATAAAATAAATTAAATCCCTAAACCCTACGGATCCCGATAATTGTCATCGCGTCTTTTCCTTGCTGAGATAGCAGACTAAGTGCTGATGTCGGTGCCCTGCCAGCAGCGTCGTCGCTGGTACCGACAGCGTCGCTACCTCCATCGCGCATATGCTCGTTGTACTCCGCCATCTGGTCTCGCAAACGCTCTAGCCGTTCCAGCTTCTCCGTCAGCTCCTGCCTAATGGCAACAGTGTCTCCCACGCATGCAAGAAACTCGTACCTCTCCTCAAACTATTGAGCTTGTTGGTGAAGCTCCTGTGTGAGCTCCTGCACCTTCTTCCTCAAATCAACAACTTCCTCGGGATCGGTAGGGCTGGTGGCAGAGGCATAGGCATTGGGTTAAAATACAGTTAAAAGACAGTTAATTCAACAACATTGGATTCTTACCACACACTTCTAAAACCATCACTCTCTGGTCTCAACAGGGATCTTTGTGTAGCTCGGTCATGGGATGTCGTACATGGACTTAATCACATTGGAGATCTTCTGTGTACATGCACTATTGTTTGGTACAAACCTATCAATAAAAAACTTAAGATTAGCAAATACATAAAAACACATAAAACTTAACAAATTCAAAATAGATTGTGGATAAAAGACATAAAAATAGTACTCACGCTTGCATGCCATCAGGCCAAATCCTCACCCATGTGACGGGCGATGGTGGAAGGGCATTTGGCTGGGACGCATTAGAGGAATCATCCATCGCAGTCTCTATCGTTGGAGTTGGAGGGGGCGTAGCAGAAGGAGGCACGTAGTTGGAGTTCAGGACCATGATGAACTACTGGTCCGATGGACCCGCCTGTGACGTCACAGGGGTTGACGAGATAGTCGAGGTAGAGGGCGATGTCTGAGAAGTGTAAATCCCACAAAATTAGCAAATAATTAATCAATAAATTAATTTTTAATAAAAAATTAGAAACGTGAATTTTATAGTTTAATAAGATAGAACTAATTAAAACAAGAATTTTGACACTAATTTTAAAGAATTTGGCCTAAGATTGGGCCGAACGGGCCGAACCGATCGAACTGGGCCCAACCAATTCACTCACTTAAATGAGCATCAGCTCATCTTCCTTCCCACTTCACCATTTGACTTGGAGATCCGGCGGCAACAGAAGAGGGTTTGTGAGAAAAGCTGGTGCTGTAAAACCCGCGAATTTATAAATAATTAGCCAATAAATTAATTATTAATTTAAGAAATTAGAAAATAGAATCTTATAGTTTAATGAGGTAGAATTAATTAAAATAAGAATTTTGACACTAATTTTAAAGAATTTGACCCAAAATTAGGTTGAACAAGCAAAATCGGTTGAACCGAGCCTATATTAGGCCCAATGCCCAATCCAATGTCCATTTAAGTGAAGAGCTTCAGCTCTTTTTTCCCAAACTCAAAAGGAATCACGTTGAAGTAAAGGGGAAAGGGGAAAGGGGGGGAAGAACACAAACCCTCATTCATAATTCAATCCTCCATAACTTTTGATCCAAAGCTCCGATCGCTGCATTGTTTGCGGCCACGTGTCCGCAGTGACGAGCTCTACAAAGCCCAATACGTTATAAGGTAAGGAAACTACATTTTTAGTTTCTATTTCCACCTTCTCAATTCAAAATTTGTATGGTTTGAGTGTTGAGATTTTTGGTTAATTTGATGTTTTAGGATCAAATTGACTTGTGGAGTTAGTGGGCTTTTGTGTAATTGGGGCACATACAAGGTAAGAATCATCAACCCTGGTCAATCTCTTGCTTATATGTATTTGGGTATTAAGTTGTTATATTTGAATGTAGTAATGTGGATTAGGTAGTAAATATATGTAAATTGGAGCTTGATTGTGAATATTAAGACTTGGTGAAACCTTGGGTGGCATTGCTTTGGAGATTTTGGATCCTTGGGGTTGAGTTTTGTGTGCCCTTCAGTGGTGTCTTTGAGTTATACGTGGAGACCAGCAAAGGGTATGGTTTTGGTTTCTCGTATTTAATATATAATGTCTTGTGAAAACTTAAGCTATATGACCATAGGATAGGTTGGAATGATAGAGTTTGTAAATGCTTAGTATTTTTTATGATAATTGTGGATATGGATTGAGTATTTGTTGGTGATTATTTTTTATGATGGAACTAAAATGCTAATTGATGATTGAATGATGATGGACAAGTTAATAATGATGAATATGCGTAGATGATGGATTGTTGATGATCTTGTTGATTAATTGAGGAATTTAGGTGTGAGAGTATGTAATATTGAGGTATGAATATTTGTGCTGGGTTGAGAATGTTTATGTATTGATGGTGATATATGCAATAACATTGAGTATTGATGATTGTAATAAGTATGAATGCAAAATGTTGTGAATGAACCTATTCAAAATGAGATGTGATTAGATGTGGGAGAGTGTGGGGCTGTGTGGTTGTGAAATAGTATGTGTTAGTGCTGGATATGGCTGTGTGAATATGATTAATAAGTTATGTTTTGTGAAAATAGAGGTTTTGAAGATTTTGTGAAAAACTAATTTTTGACCGAATTTCGACGAATCATAATATCGTGCTGGATGGCGAGACGAACAGAGAGGGGGAGAAGAAGTTGCGGCTGACATTGGGTTGCGAAGGAGAGAGAATAAAAGAAGGGGCTGGTTTCGATGAGGGGGAGAGGATGTTGCAGAGGCGTTGCCGGCGGCAAGGAGAGGAGAGGGTTAGAGAGAGTGTGGGAGAAGAGAGGTTAGAGAGAGAGGAAAATTCGAAATAAAGGGGGAGATGGTTCGCGCTTCAAATTTTAAGGCTCGTTACCGTCGGATTTACTAGCGGATAAATTCGACGGTAACGCATTGCGAGTCACCAAAACGTAGCATTCTACTAATTGGGTTTACCAGCAGCAAAATCCGTCGATAAATTTTACGCTACATTTTGCGCCTATTTTTTTCGTTTTTTATTCAATTATTACTAGCAAATTTACCGTTAGAAACGAAAATTCGTTGGTAATGATTTGACCTAACGAATTTGACACCTAAATCATCAATAAATCTGTTGATAAAATCGATGCTAATGTGTGACACTAAATCTAACGAGAGATTCATCGGTATTCATCGTTTTTTTTAGTGTCGATTTAATGATTAATTAGTTCGATTTTCAGATTTTGTGAACCTTGACATTAATAAGCTAATGGCACGCATAGATGGTAACGTAATATTAATTGGCACCCTAATTATACATTTTCTCGACTCAAATGTTTTACACTTTCATCAATATAATGCCCCAAAAATAAAATCATGGCGATATAAATACTAGCCCCGACATTGGTATGTGATGTAGAAGCAGGAAAAAGAAAAGAAAAAGAAAAAAGATATAACATGCTTTCAAAGTTTCAGTATACACCACACATGGAGAATGGAGAAGTTTATGTCATCAGAAAGCAAAGGTAACAAATTATCAAAGCTAAAATTACATTTTAAACGACGACACTAAAATACAAGTAACATAATGTATAGGACCCATCAACACATCAAACGTGGTGTTGCTCGTAGCCACATATACATCTATACTACGTACCAAAGTTGTTAATTTCAGAATTTTAAATAATATATAAAATTTAATTTTGATGCAACGCAAATATAAAGTTTTAATTTATCCGTACATTTATTTACGTAATGTCGCATCGATAAAAATAATTATTTTTTATATTAACAGCAAGAATAGTCGTCTAAAAGAATAAATGGAATTATACAACTATGTAAAATATTTTACACATATTATCAATATATCAATATTAAACTTTTTTTGTTCGAATTATTGGGATTAATTAGGTTGCAAGTGAAAATTAGTATTACAATGAGCCTACTCATTTGGATGGGTGGGATTATAACAGAGGTCCTATTATTATATTGTAATATGTCAGTATTAGCGATTTATCCTTTTGGTTCATATGAAAAATTTCCGTGGTTTTATGATGCCAAATATAAGTAATATTTGTTTTATCATATTTTTCATATAGAAAAATTTTGCATCTCT
>NC_029789.2:135287031-135295438 GCF_000816755.2 Arachis ipaensis
GTTAAACATCATTACTAAAATTATTCAGATACTTAGCATCACCGATAATTTAATTATTTCTAGCTTTGAACCATTCATAATTTCATATAGGGAAATAGGGTGGTTCCCCTATATATAGGGAAATTTGAACCGAAACATAAACGACAAAATTGAGAGGACCCACCAATCAAAACAACATAAAGTTTACCTAACATAAGTTTGTTGCGCTCTTCAATTGTGTTAGCAATATAATCTTTACAATTTAATTAGGTATGTTTTAAAAGTTGTACAAGTCGTACAATATTCAGTCTTTTATTATAATAATTTAAAAAAATAAAATAAACACATCTAAAAATTTTAAATAGATTTAATATTTTTTTAAAATTAAATACATATTTAAAATAAAAATTAAATAAAATTAAAATTTAAAATTTTAATTTTAATTTTAAATTTAAATTTCTATTTTAAATTTAATATATTTAATTATTAATATATTATAATTTAAATAAACATCCAAAAATCAAATTAGTTAGAATTCAAAATTTTGAATTTAAAATTTTAAAATAAATCTTAAACCATCTTAAATCACTAGTAAAATCTTCGCTCCGTAAAGATCCAGAGCTGCATCGCCTCTCCCTCCTCATTTGTGGCCGTTTTCATCTTCTCCCGCGTTGGGCACTCCTCTACAACGATCTCCTCCTTCGGCGACGCTTCCTCCCCGCGACGCGCACTTCCCCTGCGTACACCCCCGCCTCCTCCATCGATGGGCTCCTCTCCGTCCCTAGTCTCCTCCCTCGCGCCACGCACAACCGCCCCCTTCTCCCGCGCCTCCCCCTGTCTCTTCCCCACGTCGCACTCCTTCTGTCTCTGGTATTTCTGCTTGCAAAATTCTAAAAAAAAAATTGGTTGAATTTCGCTTAATAAAAAGTTCTATTTTTTTTAATTTATGTATAATATTGGAAGTGTTCTGTGTTTTTTGTTAAATGTATTTGTGATTATAATTTTTTTTTTTTGCACTCATATGTTTGATTTGGGAGTTGTAATGTTAACCTAATTTAGATATGTCAATACTTAATTTTGGATGTGTTTATGTTATTCATTATGTTCTTATGTACATATATAAGTTTTTTTTACATGAGTTTTGGATGTGTTGATAAAATATTTAGAGTGCATTCTTATCATTTTAGATGTGTATTTGAATTTAATTTTTCTGTGTTCAATATGTAATTTAGAACTACAATGAGAATAATTTAAATGTGTTAATACATAATTTTAAATGTATTTTGTTGTTTATTTAATTTTAGATGTGTTTTTGACATGAGTTTTGAATGTTTTAAATAAAAAAAATAATTGAAGTGAGTTTCATTGATTTTGAAAATTTCACTGATTTTTTAAAAATTAGTACACGAAAAATTGTTACGAATTTTATGGTTTAGTTTGTAAAAAATTAATGTATTGCAAATGGTTATAAAAGTGGTTCCTTAAAAATAGGAAATATGATTAATTAAAAAATTAAAATAATAAAATATTAAATTTAAAAGTTAAATAAAGGCTGAATTTTGTTGTACAAGTAGCATTCTCCTAATATTTACTATTTCTTATAGTGTGTTAATTCTGGAATTACCAATTAAAAAGTAAGAAACTCTTGATCGTTGTTGGAAATTCTTCTCCACCGTGATTTCACGTAAAGCTTAATATATCTTAACCCAGACCATGAATAACCTTTCTTTTTAGTAAACTGGATTATTAAATAAACCCTAAAATAAGCTATATGTGTATGTAACTATGCATGTGAATTATATGGTGCATAATTTTCTTTTTTTCAGAATGGCTCTAACTACAATAATACCTAAACTCTAAGTTTTAATTTTATCTTTAAATTCTCCCTAGCATCCTTGATATTATATGCATGCCTTCATTGTTTCACCCTCCGATCCCATGCAATTCAGTTCCCAGACAATTCTTAGAAATTAAAATTGAGATTCTTGAATTATTAGTTCAAAATTGTGATGCATTTATACATACACCAGATTTTTTTCTAAGTTTTCCCCTTTTTATTATATTCCTGTGCATATAGAAATCATAACCTAAATTCCATCAGATAATGTAACTATGATGCCTTGAGAATAAACACATGATATATATCAATTATCAAGCATTATATATTGTTATTTCATACATTTTTTTTACTTTTATATATATATATATATATATATTTTTTTTCTACATTTTTTCTTTTTTTTTCTTTTTGATGAATTATATACAAAGGTACCAATGCATATGGTTTAATCATCTAATGCATGAGTATGTACCCAATTCCCAAAATTTGACAAAAATATTTCTTATTAATATGTTAATGTATTTTAGCGAAAAAAATCTAATACATATATCAAGTTTAATCACCCAATATTCTAATGAGCATAAATTAACGCACAAAATAAAGTCATTTATATGTCATAGTATATCTAGTTTTAGAAATAGCAAAACTAAAGATAATTTTAGTTATTGTCTTTCTAGCATTAATGTTAAGTTATTTTTTTTCTTTTTTAATTTCTTAAAATATTTTATTAACAAAACATGTGTATTATAACTTTTGATATTTATTAGTATTTTAACTACAACTTAATTAATCTTTTTTTTATAGTAGTATCTTGCGTGGGAGTACGTACTTCTCATCTAGCGTCCGACGCTCTGCTAGGGTTTCACTGCGCCACCTCCATGGTTACATTTTTCTTTGTCTTTTCTTCGTCAAACTCTTTTCCATCTTCTTCTACTTTCTTTTCTTAATTTCTTTTCCACTTAACTCCCTAATTTTCGTTTTCTCTCCCAATTCATTCCTCTTTTAATTTATTCCATTTTCTAAATCACTCATTCTACATATCTTATTTCTCTTTGGAATCATTGAATACCAATGCTGATTTTCTCTACACCATGAGCAACAAATCAGAGATTCAGAACCCTCATATAATTGCTATGACGGTGGAGGGTGTCAGCCTTCAAGTGGCACCCAAAGAGATATGAAACTGCTCTCGTGGAATTGTCGGGGTTTGGGGAGACCCCTGACAATCCACAATCTTAAAGGGATTTGCAAATCCTACTCCCCCGAGGTTGGTTTTATCTATGAAACAAAAAATCAATCTCGACAAGTTGAAGGAAAACTAAGATCTTGTGGTTTCAAGGAATGGTTTATTGTGGATCCGGATGGATTATCAGGGGGTTTGGCAATGGCATGGAGGGATGGTTGCACTGTTCAGATTTTACAGCATGGTAGATTTTTCATTGCGGCATCAGTTCTGACAGCTGGTTCTAATGATCCCTATGGTGTTCTAGGTGTTTATCTCAGTTCAAATGATCAACATAGAATGGCTCAATTTGCTGAATTAACTTCAGTCACCCAACAGTTCGATGGTAAGGTTGTGTTAATGGGAGATTTTAATGCCATTTCTAATCAATTGGAGAAAGAAGGTGGGGTGCTAAATCTCCTTCTTCTATTGAAACCTTTAATAGTTTTATTGATGATAATTCCCTGATTGATATTGATATGGTCGGAAGACCATTCACTTGGTCAAATAGACGGAGGGGTGATGAGTTGATACAGGAAATACTGGACCGATTCCTGGTAGGAGTTGATTGGCAGCAACTCTATCCCAATGCAATGGTTCTTAGACTGTCAGAATCAGGCTCGGATCACGCCCCTCTTCTCTTAGACTCTAATTCGAGAACTGAGATATCTAAACGCCGATTCAAATTCCAAAAAAGATGGTGTTCCAATGATGAAATAAGGCAGATTGTTAGAGAGGTTTGGCATGAACAGATTGATGGTTTAGCCATGTATATCCTAGCTCAAAAAATAAAGCGTTGTTGGCATAAGATTGTCAGATGGCAGCAAGAACACAGATCTAATTCGAAGGTGGAGATTGATTTACTACAGTCGGAATTAGAGGAACTTCGTTTAGCAGGAATTCATGGAGGCGACATCATTTCAGAAATAGAGGACAAACTTGAAAAAGCATTGCAAAATGAGGAATCTTATTGGAAAGATAAGTCTAGAGTCAAATGGCTCAAATCTGGTAATCAGAATACAGCTTTCTTCCATCAGAAATTTAGAAATCGAACCCGAAGGAATAGAATTTGGCAACTAACTGGCAGTGATGGTGAAGTGGCTACTTCAAATGCTGGTATTGCTTCTGTGGCTGAATCTTATTTCAAAGACATCTTTTCCTCCACTTGTCATGAGAACCCTGAACCTCTGTTTATTGATTTTGAACCTAAGGTTACAGCTCACATGAACCGTAGGCTTCAAAGACCAGTGACTATGGAGGAAGTGAAACGCGCAACATTTAGCATTCATCCTCAAAGTGCTCCAGGAGATGATGGTATGACAGCAAAATTTTTTCAAAGCTTCTGGAACATACTTAGTGGTGATGTGTTTTGAGCAGTTAAGAGCTTCTTTTCTGGGGGCAGAATCTTGAAAGGTTTTAACCACACTCAGATCTGTCTTATTCTCAAGATTTCTGATGCTAAAGATATGACTCAGGTAAGACCAATAAGCCTATCCTCAGTCTTTTACAAGATTATCTCCAAAGTATTTGTACATAGGCTTCAGGGTATGATGAATAGACTAATTAGCCTACGCAGAGTGCTTTTATTAAAGGCAGATTAATCTCTGATAATATCCTAATTGCTCACGAGTGTATGCATTACTTGAAGAACAAAAAAAGGGGTCTCGAAAATGAAATGGCGCTAAAATTAGATATGAGTAAGGCATATGATAGGGTGGAATGACACTTTCTTTGGTTTATATTAGAGAAGTTTGGTTTTGACTCCCGGTGGATCATGTGGATTCGAGAATTAGTGACAACTGTTTCTTATTCTGTTATTGTGGAAGGACAACCTTATGGTTTCTTCAAACCAAATAGAGGTATTCGACAAGGAGATCCTCTATCCCCCTATCTTTTTCTTTTCTGTGCAGAAGGTCTCTCATTTTTGCTACACAAGACAGAACAAAACAGACTAATTCAGGGTCTTCAGATACATATAGGTGATGTCCCAAGGTCAACCACCTCCTATTTGCTGATGATTCCATCTTATTCTGTAAGGCTAATCCTGAAGCATGTTCAAATATCTTGCATTTATTGAATTCTTATGAAAGCGTCAGTGGCCAGAGGGTAAATCTTAATAAATCTGCTGTATTCTTTAGCCACAACACTCCCTCCACTACTCGTACACTACTGGCTAACTCTATGAATATTAATCATATTGGGGCTCAGGATAAATACCTTGGTTTGCCTTCTACAGTCTCTAAATCGAAAAAGGATTCTTTTAGTATGATCAAAGAAAAGGTTCGGAAAAGAATCCAAGGGCGGAAGCGCAATCTTCTTTCGTCAGGTGGTAGACACGTATTGCTTAACGCAGTGGGAGAAGCTATTCCTATTTATACATTGTCTTGCTTCAAGTTGCCTGATGGTTTAATTTCGAAAATTCACTCTCTACTTTCTCAGTTCTGGTAGGGACAAAAAGGTTCTGAAAGGCGGATGGCTTGGATTAACTGGGACACTATGACTCGCCCACGAAAAGAAGGAGGCCTTGGATTTAAAGATCTCAGAATCCAAAATCTGGCGCTTTTAGGCAAACAGTTTTAGCGACTTGTAACACAGCCTACTTCCTTATTATCCAAAATCCTAAGAGGTAAATACTTTAGCAATGGTAATGCTATAACGGCAGAAATTGGAGTCTTACCTTCTTGGGGATGGAGGAGCATACTGGAAGGCCGAAAGATTGTTGAAAAAGGTCTTAATTGGGCTGTGGATACTGGTGAGAATATCCGAACCATTGAGGATCCTTGGCTGCCTCCTCCGTATCCTTTAATGATTTCTGACATGCCAAATAGACAGGCTATTTCTGAGTTGGTTCCAAGAGTTAAAGATCTAATTACTGAAGATAGGAATTGGAATCAGAATCTCATTCAAGAATTATTTTCCCAAGACGTTGCAGACAGGATTTTGTCAATTAAAATTCAGCAGAGTAGGGACAAATTGCAATGGGAATTGAACAAATCCAAGCAATATGATACAGATTCAGGTTACAAAATTGGCTATTTATTTTACCATCCGCCTCTGGAGCTTTGCCCTAATTATATGCAGCAGAAAAAGCCGTGGATTGATCTATGGAAGTTGAACTTGCCTCACAAAATTAAGCTATTTATCTGGAAAGCTCTCCATGGCCGACTTCCGGTGCTTGCTCAGATTCATCACCGCATCCCATCTATATCACCAATATGCCCCTGCTGTCATGAAGCAACGGAAACAGTCACTCATTGTTTGATCGATTGCTCTAGAATTAAAGACGTATGGTCTCAGAGTTATCTTCGTGACTGTCTTCCCCCTCAGATTTCTAACGACTTTTGGACATGGTGGACTACATCAACAGAGATACTTAACCCGTTGAAGAATGTTGACCGTAATCCTCAATTGCTTGCCATCATTTGCTGGAACTGCTGGAAAGCTCGTAACCAGTTGATTTTTGAAGGTTCTACTTCTATGCCGTCTGCCATTCTAGCAAGCTCTGTCAAGTTGCTCCGTGAAATCCAAAGAACTCCCAGTTTAGGTCGTCATCTCCATGAGGCAAGCTCTTAGTTGCATTCAATTGGATTTATCATTCTTTCTTCTTTAAAATTTTTCTTCGTTTTTCGACCACGCACCATTAGATGAATACCTTCAGTGTAGTGTTTTTGGGAAATCCCCACCTTTTATTATGCTGTCCTGCTTTTGGACATCTTTGTATTTCATTTTTTAATAATTAATGAAATATAATCTATTATCTTTGGAAAAAAAACTACAACTTAATTAAATTAGAAAATATTGCTAGGTATGACTAGCTCCGTCCCCTCCTCCTCTTTAGGTGTTCATGGATCGATTTCAATTCGCATATCCGTGATATTTATTTGAATTCGATCCGAAAATTGCAGATATAGATTCAATCTGCAAGGTTATTGGATCCGCTCCGCATACTAATAGTATTGGATTGCAAATTTTATGTAGGTATTTATATATTCGATATGCATATTTGCAGATCTACAAAAATATATAAGTAAATAAGTAAATATTCTTTTTATGTTTTATTTCAACTAATGATTATTATAATATATTGTATTATTTTAATTTTATTATTAAAAAAATATGTCTAATATTATTTTAAGAGTAAACATATTTAAAAGAGTAGAAAAAAAGATTGTATTGATATTTTTTTAATAAAAATAAATTTTTAAAAATATTTTTATATTTTGTGAATATTTCCGATATCCAATCCGCAAATATACAAATTAGATAGTGTCCAAACTTAAAAACTGCAGATATTAAATATGCTCCGATAATTTTAATGCAAATCGGATTAAAATTTTGGCTATATCCAATCTAATCTCATCTGCTTTTACTCCTATCCCTCTCCTCCTCTTCTCTAAAAAACAAATAAAAGGCATTCCTTTGAAGGTCATTGCTGTCACCTCTCCTAATATATTTTCACTTTCTTTCTCACTTTTTTTTGTCTTTCTTCTTTTTATTTTTTCCTCTTTCTCTTTTCTCTAATCTTTCTCTTCTTCCTATCCTTTCTTGGTTTCTTCTTTTTCTTTTATTTTTTTTTCTTTTTTTTTCCTCTCTTAATGTCTGTGGCCTAGTTTTATAATTGGATTTCAGTTTTTAATAATCCGATCCTTTTATGGTGTGTATCTTTTTTTTTGTGGTGTTTTTTATTTTTTATAGTAGTTTATAGTATGTTGGAGCAGACTTCTCTAGATATGGGAGAGAAAGACGCTTTGAAAAAAAAAATTTATTCATAAAAATATTTTTAAATTTAAAAAATATACAAATCTATTCGAAAAAACTATAAAGAATTATTCTACAGAATTACAACACATCTATATAGATTTAGCAATAAAATAGATTTTATTTTATTTTCGATTTCACTTATTAATAAGATGTCTCCTCTTAATTTGTAGTTTAATATAAGGTTGTTTATCTTCTTTTTTAAATTTAGAACTATTATTTTTTATACTATCTATAAGTGTTGTTTGGTTATATATATTTATAAATGAAAATGTTTGTTCTGTCAAAAAAATTTACAACTTAATTTTTTTCAAATATTTAATATCTATGCATTTCAAAAATTATATTCTAAATCTCTAATTGAATCGTTTTTAAAATATTATATTTGTGTGTTTGATTTTAATTTAAATATTATTGTATATTTTTATATTAAATTCCTGCCTTTTCAGCTCTGTGACCGATTTCATACACTATGATTATATTTGTTTGAAGAAAAAATAGAAAAAAAAGAAAAGAAGGAAAAGAAATGAAAAAGAAAATAATTATTTTTTATTGTTTGATTGAAAAGAGAAATTAAAAAAAAAAATAAAAAAATAAAATTATTTTTT
>NC_029789.2:135295554-135299735 GCF_000816755.2 Arachis ipaensis
AAACATATAAAACACTTCTTCTGCCCCTAAATTTAACGTGATTAACAAATTAAAGTCCTCAAACTATTCATAAATCATAATGGCTACCATTAGTACTAGACCTGCATGAGAAATTTTTGGTGACTCGACCTGCATGAGAAATTAAAAAGAAAAAAAAAATCTCCCAAGCAAGAGAAATAATTTAGCCCGACCCTAGAATAACCAAATTCAAATTAGAGTACGACTACTCAGATGAATATGTGTTTATATAAAAATAATAGTTAATAAAAATCGTTAAATAATTTAAAATATTTGTTAATATCTTAATTATGAGAAAGTTTAGGGACCAGCACTTTTTTTTAAATTTGATAAATACTTAACTAGTAAAAGAATAATGAGTAATTTTTTATTATTGGATGAAATCTCACATCATTTAAAATTCTAATAATGATAACTACAAATCATAAAATTTAGTGGCTCTCTAACACTCCTCCTTAATTATTATGTTTAAGTAGTAGTAATGGCTCCTTCAACAAAGGATGATGATGATGAAGATGTCCTCTTCACAAAACGACCCTTCATTCTTGGTCTCTTCTCAGCATTGAGCTTCCTCACTTCATACCTTATCTTCTTTGCAAACAAACGCGTTCTTCTCTTTTCTCGGTACCTTGATACTCTTGCTTCTCTCCCCCCATCATCAACTCCCCCTATTTGATGCCATCTCATGTTTCTTACTTCCTCCCCATGACACCATTCAACATTATTATCCACGCCACCACTTGAACCCTGAAAATTTCACAAAATCAACAATCATATACTATTGATCATGCTTCTTCATGAATTCAACAAAACCTTAGTCATCGTGTATAGAGTTATTTCTAAATATCAAAATATGTAATTTGATGACCACAAAAAATCATTTATTCCAAAAATTCGAGCCAGTAAAAAATTAGCGTAAATTATTATTGTAAATAAGTATACGATGTTGTTTATTCCCGTAAAAACATTTTCACATAAAAATGATATTCTAAAGTATTAGATAATTCAATTAAACATATTCGATTAAATAGTCACCAAAAAACATATTCGATTAAACATGTAAAATTATCTGACATGTCACGGTATTATTTTCACATGAAAATAACCAGCATATATGATATCTAATTATAAATTTATTTATTTCAAAAATTTAAATTATTATATACCTAATAACTACTAATTACTAATGCAACTATATACATAAGTTATTAATTAGCGAGTTGAAGAAGATTAAAGATATGGAATGAGGAGGGAAAAGAAATGAATTACCATGTAATGGGGCCAACAATCATCAAAGTTGAACTTAGGTGGATTTCCTGTAGTCCATGGAGATCCTTGACTTGCCCAAGCAGAAATAACCTCTTCATAATTTAGCCTCAAAAACTTCTCTTTCTTTATTATTTCCACTTTATTACTACAATTATTATTATTTTCCTCCTCTTCTTGATCATGTTCTACTACTGCCATCATCATTGATTGATCTGATGTGTCAATATTCCAATCAAGAATGGACTCCAGATTACAATCATCATCATCATTAGTAACTTGTTGTAATTCATCCTTAACCTTAATCATGGTTGAATCATCCTCAATATGGAGCAAGTTTTCTACATCAGCAAGATCAGAGAAATTCTCCAATCCAAACGTGCACGGTACTTCACCTTCTCCTTCTTCACCATCATCATTGTTCATCTTCTTCATCTTCTTCTTTTTCTTCTTCATCATTTCATCCTCCACTACTTCATTATTGTGCACACTACAAAGCACAGAATCATCATCAAACGGGTGAAACACCGGCACGCGGCACAGAATCTGCTCCTCACTCTCATAAATATCTTCGCTTCCAAGATCTGGCACAACAGGATCTAGAAACACGGAACCGTGGTAGTTATTGAAAACCGCTTCTTCTTCTTTCTCAGCATCTTGTTGCTGCTGCATCAAGAAAGTGCTCTTGTTGTGATGACGCGGGGTTCTTGCCTTGCGCGTGAAGCCACTATGCCATGCAGTTGTTATTATCTTGGCGGAGGAAGATGAAGTTTGGAGCCTAACCCTTTCATGGCGGCTGGCTAACTGGTTGGCCGAGTGAACCAAGTTATCGCAGCCATGGCAGAGGAAAGCATCATCTGCCGCACAGAACCACCTTGCTCTTACTCTTAGGCAGCTATCACACGCTCTTGCTGTTTTTGCTCCCAATGCACCACTACTTGAACCTTTCATTTTTTTCACTGTATCCTCCAACTTGATAAGTCAAGTACTAATTCTTCCCGAATCAAACTTCATTATTACTTCACACACTATTCTAATGAGCAAGTTTTTCTTTTAAAAGAAAGAGCTCACCACCACACTAATGAAGCTTATTACAACAATGAATAAAAAAACATTCAATAGGGAAGTAGCATTCTTAGGCATACTAGTATACTACTTCTTGGGAGAATTAAGTTTCTTTGAGTACATTAAAAAAAAAAGAAATTAATTTTAGGGAAAAGTGAAAAGGATGCCCAAATGATTCAATTAAAGTTTTGAATGTGTACTACATGTAGTGGGGTTAGTATTTTCTTGTGCGTAGTGACTATATATATTGTTGTTCTTTTTATATGCAAGCTAAGGGTTGGCTATGTAATTTCCTGATGGGTCATTTGTTGCACAATAGCGTTTAGGGGTGTACATGGTCCGGCCCGACCCGAAGACTCGACCCGGCTCCAAACACTTTAGAAGCTAATTTAGTGTGATTTTATCAGGTTTAGGGTTGGGTAAGGGTCTCAAAAATAGACCTAATCATTATTTTGGGTCGGGTTCAGGTCATAGCTCGCGTCACCCGAACTCGACCCGGTGGCCCGGTCTCATACATAATTAATATTTTGTGTTATTAGTGATGGATGATGGCTATTCTTATGTGGAATTTAAATATTGTAAACCTTAATATTTTGTGTTATTAGTCATTATAAGATTATAAGTTAATGTTTTATGTTTAAAATGCATAAGACTTTAGACTAATGAATAATATTGTGTTATTTGTATTGATTTAAATATTTGGTGTTATTAGACAATATTAGTATTTATTATGGTCATGCTTTAATTTTAGAGAAGAGTTGGTTCTTGTTATATTTTTTAAGTGAATTTTACTATGTAAATTGTGAAATAATGATTGGAGATTAGGTGATTTTTACATGTTAAATACCCTATTTTTATCCGATTTTTACCCGGTTTTCACCCGGTCCGAAGATGCGTAGGTTTTATCGGATCTAGGATCGGGTTATGGTCTAAAAATTAGGCCCGCTCTATATTTCGGGTCGAATTTGAGTTAAGTCAAACCCGGTGTAGCCCGGCCCATATACACCCCTTATAGCGTTAGTGCAAAAAAAAAGTGCGTTTAAGTTCTTTGAACGTTAGTTATCTTTTTTGTGTTTGGTAATTTTTCATCTTAAACGGGCCTTCACCTAAAGTTAAAAAATAAAAAATAAAAAATGTGTTTTGATTTTTTTGTTCTAATAGTTTTTTTTCATAAAAATTTTTAGATTTGTTTCAGTTTCTTTTTTAAACTTTAGTACTTTTTTCATATTTTGATTTTTTTTTTATTGAATTTCTTATTGTTAGGTGGAGTTTTGGGACCTACTAATTTTTTCCATGAAGGTGCTGATTGGCTAAGATTTGATGTTAATCTTAATATCTGAATTCTCATTGGTTAACTCCTTTGTTATGGGATTTCAAATGGATCCCACATATATACAGTGACTAATAGTGTGAGAAAGACTCTTTTGTTTTGTTGTCAATGTGATTCAATAATTCTTGGTAGAGCTTTATTTAAAGAAGAAGGTGAAATTTCATTGCGGTCCTCCCCTGAGGTTTCTTTCACTTATTCTCATGTGGTTGCATTCAATTCTACTCTTTCTCTCAGCTTCTCTTTTGTCATATTGCATTTCCTACCATAAGATGCAGGCCAGTGCTTGAATAATGTATGATTCTGGTTGACTAATAATTTAATTTTGGCTCACAGCTCAGAATTTTTTATATAACTATTAAATAGTTCATTTAATAATATAGTTTGATAAATATTTGATTAATTCAATAAAAAAAAAGTTATAATTGTTATTTTAAACATTTTTTCCCAACATTAAATTCAAATTTAATCTGAGACTATTGAAAAGATGACGATAAATTTTACT
>NC_029789.2:135299782-135353245 GCF_000816755.2 Arachis ipaensis
ATCAAATTTTCATTGAAGTATCCATCTTATAAATTAAACCATGACTATGGTTTTTATCATTTTGAGCTTGTGAAATTTGGTAATGTTTCGTATGTTCAGAAATTCACCTTGTTTTGTCTACTTATTATTTTTTTAATGTTACATTTTTTTAGTTTTTTAATGGTATTTTTCAGGCAGATTAAAGATTAATTAATTGTGAATTAAAATTTTTTTTAAAAATTTATTGTTGACTAATAAATTATTATATATATAAAAAATAATTTAATTTTTTGACATTTATTTAAACAGACTAATTAATAAGGACTTTGTTAAGTAGACAATAATTTTTGTGAACAATGGGTTCTAAAATTAGTTCAATAAAGTAAAAACATACTATACCCAAATTATCCACCTAAATCTTAATATTAAGATAATCATTCACACACTTAGTGAATTGAACATCTGATATATCTTTTGTTCACATTGTTTAGTATTTTCTTTGTTTACCTATACTTTTTCAATAAATGAACTACTTGGTTAATACAAATTGGTTGTTTTTAATGTTTCATTATCTGTTTAATTTTTTTTTATAATAATTACTTTCGCTATTTGAAATTTCTTTCATTACGTTAATGATTTAGGAAGTACGGAAGCAGAAGGCCGAGAAGCAAGAAAGAGATGGAGGCTAGGAGCAATGAAGCTAAACAGACCACGAGTTTTCTTTTTTCTTTTTTAGTCCAAATGATGCTGTTTTGGTTCAAAATGGGTAAAAATCAAATTTACAAACTCTGGAGTAAATTTGCGCGAGTTTATCTTAAAATAAATTTGAGGTCAAGTCAATTTGAATCTACTACCTAAAATCATAAATTCAAAAGATTATGAGTTAACCGAAGAGTTTGACAACTAGTTAAAGTTAAAAACTGTAGTTTTTGCAAAAAAGAAAAAAATAATAATTATACTTTGTTGTTAATTTTGGCCTCTAGTGTTAGAATTCTAATTATATCAGTGTGTATAAGAAACATTTATAATCTTCCTGGATTTGATTTTCTATTATAGTTATTTTCGAATTACTTTTAAAAGTTTGTATAGATGCGATTCACCATCTTAATCAAAGTGAATTTAATAACTAACGTAATATTAAATATGTATGGCGCAGTTGAATCGACCAAATCGGACCAAATTTAATTTAGAATTTAGGGTTAAATATTTATGATTTAAAATATAAAATTTAAGATAAATAAAATAATTAAAAAAAATTTATTGACATTGACCGAAAAAATTAATTATCTAACGTTACTTATTCAATAATCATAGCAATAGTAATATATAAACATAGATATGAAAAGTAATAAATATTTATCTATGGTGGATGACTGGATGGAATAAAGCTCTAGATTAAAAAAAAAATACATAATTAAGTCTAATCAAGTTGTTATAAACTTATTTTTTTTTGTTTTTTTCTTTTTTTTCTTTTCGTCTTTTCTTCTTCTTCTTCTTTTTCTTTTTCTTCTTTTTTATCATCATCACCAATAATATTAACATTTTGCGAACATTTTTATTAGTTCTGATTTTTTTACTGTCATCATTAAGTATTTTTGGTTCATTTTTTAATTTATTTCAATTTATTTGTGTGTTAATTGAGGTTCATTTAATGCTGCTGATAAGTATTGACTAAATTTTTTATTTCTTTAAGTAATTTTGATGTATTTTTGTTAATGATTGAGTCTTTTTTTAATAAAAAAGAATGAAATTATTTATTATCACTTTATTCAATTGTATTAGATTTCATTGCATTCCATTCAAGTTGTCTTAAAAGCCATTCCAACCATTGGGATAAATTATTCATCGACAATACACCTGGATTGCAAATAAACCGAAAATATTATTAAAGCGAAACCATTGTATAATACTAAATAAACCGAATATTTATCCATTATATAAATTTGAATTTAGAAACACCTGCGTCTAGAATGAACCGAAAATATTATCAAAGCGAAATCACTGTATAATACTAAATAAACCGAACATTGTCCATTATATAAATTCAAATTCAATTCAAAATGTTAGTGTTGTTGGTGAATACGATAACGAAAGAAGAAGAAGAAGAAGAAAAATCAAACAAAAAAGAAGAAACAAGAAGAAAAAATTCCTCAAAACTTCTCATCATATTCTTCTTTTCTTTTCTTGTTCACTAATCAAATAAAGAAGAAGAAATACATAATGCTGCAAAATCACTTAATGGATTTGGATGTGTTTTTATTCATGATTTAATTTTGTTTGTACTTGTTTTGAAACGAGTTTACATTTTGAATTTAATTTTTGGTTTATTTTAAATATAATTTCGGTTCATTTCCATTCTGTACAATTTAAAATTCTTCCTCCTCACCTTCTACTCACTAGGGAGAGAAGGAAGAAAAGAAAAAAAAATATAGCAGCAACAACAATAAAAGAATGACGATAATTAAGGAGAAAACACACGAAGAAGAAGAAACGCAAAAAAAGAAGGAGGAAAAACGCGAAAAAGAAGGCGAAAAAGAAGAAAAAAACGCTCTGTACGTAAACGAGAGTGAAGAGGAGGAGGAGGAGGAGGAAAAAATACTTGAATGTGTAGTAACCCGTTGTAGATGTATAGATGAGTTCAACAACGGTTTATCACAAATTTTTCTTCGATTTTTTTCGGTCCTATAGATTTTCTAATTATCAAAACCACAAATTGAATTGATGGCCACAGAATAGACTATAGATGATTCCAAAAAAGGTTGCTGCTACCTGAGTTTGTGTTTTTCGCAAAACATAGCCTCTTTCAGCTCAATTCCACAACTCACCTTTCAATAGATTCTATGTTATCCTCTCATGGACTCATGTAAATTAATAGTGGCTCTGAGCAAAACGGGAGACGCACGCTCACATAATACACAACAAAATTTGTATTCTACTTTATACATTAACTCATATAATCATTTAGCTAAAATTAAAATATTGAGGTATCTTAGTAGAGTTGTTACATAGTACTATATTACGAAAACCTACAAAAGTAACACTTTGCAATTTATATAACGTAAACCTTCACAATTAAGTTTGAAGTATAGGTTTAAAAAAGTAAACATGACTTTTACTTAATCAATCTATCCCTTTCTATTTACGTTTCACAAAAAAATAAACATAAATATAATTTAAGAATTTTAATAATTATTTGAACAAATAATAATTGACCCTTATTAAGCACAAGAAAACTTGGTTTAGTAGTTGAATCTCCCACCTATACATATGTGCTTGTAGGAGTGCTCAAGATTCGGTCTGGTGCAAAAATTTGGCTCGGGTTCGATCATTTTAGGATTAATTTGGTCCAATTTCATTGTGATTCGGTCAAACCCGAAATTTCAATAATTGGCCCAGCTAATTTATTAAATTAGATTCGGACCAAGATTTAGGTTACCCGACCCGATCCGTTAGATCCATATAAACAAAAATGCAATTTATAACAAGATTGTTAATAGTACCTCCACTTTATAATGTCTTTATTATTTCTTCTTTATTAATTAATGTAATTCATATAATAATCTTGAGAGATTAATTTTTACATATTTTGCAGATGTTACTAACGTATCTACACAACAAGGATCAAGTTCACAACCTTAAGAGTAAGTTATGAATCAAATGAATTTAGTTTTGTAGTTGTTTACTACTTAATAGTTAATATTTTATTGTTATTAGTTGGTATCACACTATAAATTATTATTATTATATTAATCTTGTGTTGGTTGTTAGCTCTGTTTTAATTGTCCTGTGAAATTTAAATGTTTAGTGTGTAAGTGACTGATTATTATTATGGGACTTTAAAATATCGTTATTAGATTCTAAATTATTATTATTATTATGTGAATGTTGTAATGTTGTGGAGTAATTGTTTTAAAAAATTTAGAGATTCAAAAGATGGAGGATTTAAACTTTGGTGATATTGTGATGTACTATAAAAAGGTATATATGTCTTTTAAATTAATTTTATTATTATATTATATTGATTATAAGGTTGTTATTTTATTTTTAATCAAACTTGTTGAATTAAAAAATAGACTAAAGAACCATAAAATTAAAATTTATGGGCAAATTCAATTTCAAGTATAGATAATTAGATATCTTGTGATGTACTATAAAAAGTTATATATGTCTTTTAAATTAATTTTATTATTATATTATATTGATTATAAGGTTGTTATTTTATTTTTAATCAAACTTGTTGAATTAAAAAATAGACTAAAGAACCATAAAATTAAAATTTATGGGCAAATTCAATTTCAAGTATAGATAATTAGATATCAATTTTTCGACAACTAAGTAATTTTTTTTCTTTATAAAGAAGTGTCATCATAAATTTTTAGTATAAAATTTATCAAGATCCGACTTTATCCAGTTTAAATTCGGTTTAAGTGTGGTCCAAAAATAGTGTGATTTTATCGGATTTAAAATTGAATAAAGATTTTAAAAATAAACACAATCATTATTTAAAATCGGATCCAAAGCAAAGTAAATCCACCTTCACCTGGTCCCACCTACACCCCTGTGTGCTTGTGCTGAGTTAAGAAATTAACTAATTATAATTGATGATGACAAACATTATTTTATTGGATTAATCATTCAATTAGTTTTTAATTATGTTTGATAAAGTGATGCAGGCCAAAATTAAAATAAACAGCAGCCCAAATGCAAGAAATCAAAATCATTGCTGGTGGGTCTTTCTAACCAATGAAGCCCATACAAAATAATGCAATGAAAACAGTTGGGCTAAATAAAACAAATCAAACCCAAGCCCATGAAGACTCCATTCAAGTTGAAGCCTTCCAATGCACCTCACAAGTTTGCTTCGGTCAGAACTTCGGAGAAAAAGAGAGAGAAAGTTTCGTTCTTCTTTTTGCTCATTTCATCAAAAAAGAAAGAAAGAGAAAGCTTAATCAAAGAAAGCAAAGGTCTAATCACCCAAATCAAATCTATTTAAGCTAAGTCAGAAGATAAAGGTGATTTATTTCCCTTTGCATGCATGTTAATTTCTTCACTCCTTCTCCAATTTTCTGCGATACCATTTTTGGTTAAATAAAGAAAGAAGTCATAGATCTCTGCTGCTGTAAATCAATGGCTCACAAAGTTTTTTGGAGCTAAAACACATTATTAATGGTTCAGATTCGGGTTTACCACTGAACAACTTTTTCTTTACTACTCTGATGTCTTTGGTCAAGCAAAAAGGACTAGCTCTAATATCCCTAATTTGGGGTTAATTGAATAAAGTGAAATGACAAGCTTGGGAAGCACACAGCTTAAAGAGTTGACTCAGAAGCAACCAAGACAGCAATTTTGAAAGAGGTACAAATAAGAAAAATTTTATTTTTCTGAGACAATGAGAGAGAACCAGAATCTAAGTTTCATAGAGAGCTTCCTGAGAAGGTTCAACGTTTTGGATAGTGCTTTCTAGAGAAAGAAGCATTCCGCCAAGATGAAAAACTTGATTAGTGTTTGCTCAACCCGGTTCAACTCATAGCAACAGAGGTTGTTGAAGCATCAATCTCCTTTATGTTTTACAGATTATAATGTTATTTTCAATGTATATCTTTTTGTAATTTCTTGAGAGGTAAAAGGCTGAAAGAGAGAGTTTAAGAAAAAGCCATAAGAGTGATAAAAGGCTGAGTGATACGCTTGAGTGAAAAGCCTAGAGTGATTTTAGATTTCTTTAGGTTGTTTCTATTATCTTGTGTCTTGTACCGGTGAGGTACCCCTTTCTTAGTTAGGTTAGCACTAAGAGTGAATAGTTAGGTGTTATCATAACCAAGTCAAGTTATGTTAGAACTTGAGAGGGAAAGGATTGTGTCAATCCTTTGGAATTGGTGTATGTAATACTTTAACTATAGTAGAAATTTCACCATTATTGTGGTGGAGACTGGATGTAGGTTGCATGGCACAAGGCAACTGAACCAGGATACATGATGGTGTCAGCTCCTCTCTTCCCTTCTTTGTTCTATTTTCTGAAATTCATGAGATAAAACCAAATTGTCTCATAAATGTTTCGCTGCTTAGTTCAAACAGATTCAGATTTAAAGTTTGAAATTAAAGGGTTATTTCATTAAAGTAAAAGAAGGCCATAGATTCAACCCCCCTTCTCTAAGCCTTCTACAACCTTCAATTGGTATCTAGAGCCAATGTCTTAAGAATCAAGCTTCACCGCTTAGAGTAAAGGTCTAATGGCGAACAACTTGGGCACAACCACAGTTGCCTACACTCTAACAGAAGGCCAGTTAAACAACAGGCCTCCCTTCTTCAACGGGAAAAACTATGCCTACTGGAAAGAGAGGATGCAGATCTTCATCCAATCCATTGATTACAACATACGGAAGATTGTTGTAAGCGGCCCCAAAATTCCAACAAAAATAAGTGCTGATGGAGTGGTGACTCCAAAAGAAGAAACTGAATGGAATGAAGATGACAAGAAGAAAGTAGAGCTGAACGCTAAAGCCATCAACATTTTACACTGTGCTATCAGCTTTGAGGAGTATCGAAAGGTGTCAAGATGCAAGACAGCCAAAGAAATCTGTGAGAAACTCCAGGTTACACACGAAGGCACCAAGCAAGTCAAAGAAACGAGGATTGATATGCTGCGAAAAGAATACGAGATGTTTAACATGAAGGATGGAGAAAGTATTGATGAAATGTTTGAGAGATTCTCAATCATAATCAACAACCTCGATGCTATGGGTACAACCTACTCGGAACAAACTCTAGTGAGAAAAATCCTTAGAAGCCTCACAAAGGAATGGGAAACAAAGGCCACTGTCCTAGCCGAGAGTAATAACCTAAGTCCCATAACCTATAATGAGTTGAAAGGGAAACTCCTTACCTATGAAACCATAAACACAAACCAAGACTCAAATAAAAAGGGAATAGCCCTTAAGTCAAGAGTTGAATCAAAAGAAAGTGAGTCCAGTGACAGTTTTTCAGATGATGAACTTGTATTTTTTACTAGGAGACTTAGAAGGCTAATGAGGAACAAAGGCAAGTACAAGGGTTCAAGCTCAAAGGAGTACAAGAAAGACATGAGTAAAGTGATTTGCGACCATTGCAAGGAGGCTGGGCATCTCAAGTACAACTGTCTGAAACTCAAAAGGGAGGATAAAGGAAAGAAAGAAAGGAAGAGAGTGCTCATGGCATCTTGTGAGGATATTGAGAACGATTCGGATGAAGAAGAAGACTCCGAATGTGAAGCTCAAATATGTTACATGGCTGGTGAACATCAACTTGATGAGGTAAATTACTATGACTTGTCCATAGATGATTTACATGTTATAATTGATGATCTCGCACTTAATTCTGCAAAACTGCTGGAAAAATACAATAAATGTAAATCTGAAAAAGAGATGTTGAAACCTGAAAATGAATTTTTGAAAGAAAAGGTGAAAGAATCCGAATGTGCTTTGAATATTATTGAAGAAAACAGATTTCTAAAATCTGAGCTTGAAAAATAAAAAGGAAAGCACATTGTGGATTCGTCTCAAGAGCTTATTGCTGAAAATGAAAGATTAAATAAAACGATTAAAAGATTGAATGGTGACTTAGCAAAATTTGCTCAAAGTTCTAGCAACTTGGACAAATTACTTGCAAGTCAAAGACCATTATTTGAAAAATCTAGTTTAGGATATGTGACAAAAGATAATGCTGTTTTTGATAGTTCCTCTACAAAGTTTTTGGCCTCTTCATCGAAAACAAAGTCCAACTTCAACAAATATGTATAGGGACATGTTCCCATCTATGAAGATAAATCTGGAAATTTGTTTTCTAATGAAAATGCATTGTCTTCAAGAACCGAACCTGTATGTAACAAATCGGGTCTGGCTATACTTCAACCCATGAGGTTGCGTTCAAAAAACCATCTTTTTACAATAGCACCTCATCTTCAAAAAGCCCAAATACTTTCAAAAATTCTGGTTCGAATGCTTTTACAAAAAGGAACAATAACAACAAAAATCATTTTGTCAAAAGAAATGCACATCTTCCAAAAACCAGAAATACTCAAGTCTTTAATCATTTCCAGCATTGAAATATAAATTCATTTCAGCAACATGCCTCAAGAAATCATTGCTTTAACTATAAGAAAACTGGTCACTCTTACTCACAATGTTTCATGGAAAAAAAGAAAAGTAGGGAACCAAATTTACAATGTTGTTTGTGATTTCAATGCATTTGGGCAACTAAGGTGGATTAACTTTAAAGGATCCAAATTAATTTAGATACCTAAGGTTACTTGAGATTTCATGTAGATTTGCCTAGCATCCAAGAACAAGAAAGATATGTGGTATATGGACAGTGGATGCTCAAGGCACATGACGGGAAGGTCAACTTTTTTCATCAAACTCAACAAGTATGATGGAGATTTTGTGACCTTTGGAGATGATGGAAAAAGTAAAATTGTTGCAGTTGGAAAAGTAGGTAATGATCATTCTACTTTCATTGATGATGTCTTTTTGGTAAATGGTCTGAGGCATAATCTTTTGAGTCTAAGTCAATTATGTAATTTGGGTTATTTAGTGACTGTCAAAAGATTGGAATGCTGTATTGTGAATGAAAAGACAAATAAAGTACTATTTATTGCTAAGCATTGTGATAATATGTATGGACTTACCCTTGATGAAATGTTTAGCTTGTTTTCACTTTAAAGAATCTGAAAAGTGGCTATGGCACAAGAGATTGGGATATGCAAGCATGTTTCAAATAAACAAGCTTGTCAAGAAAGGATTAGTGAGAGGTCTTCCTTTGATAAAATTTGACAAGAATATCACTTGTGAGGCTTGTCAAATGGGAAAACAAACTAAGAACTCATTTAAATCAAAGGAAGCATCTCTACCAAAAGACCACTTGAATTGCTACATATTGATTTATTTGGTCCAACAAGAACTCAAAACTTAGGGGGTAAACATTATGGTTTAGTAATTGTGGATGACTACTCTAGATTTGGTTGGGTTTTATTTCTTGCACAAAAAAATGAAGCATTTTCAGCTTTTGAGATTTTTAGTAAGAAAGTTCAAAATGAAAAGGATTTAAAGATCACATCAATAAGAAGTGATCATGGAACCGAATTTGAAAACCAATTGTTTGAATCTTTTTGTGAGGAATTTGGAATATCACACAACTTCTCTTGTCCTAGAACACCACAACAAAATGGTGTTGTGGAAAGAAGAAACAGAAATATTCAAGAGATGACAAGAGCTATGCTTTGTGAAAGTAATGTTCCAAAATTTCTTTGGGCTGAAGCGATTAACATAGCTTACCACATTTTGAATAGAACCATCATAAGGAAATTTTTTAAGAAAACTCCTTATGAACTTTGGAAAGGTCACCCACCAAACTTAAATTACTTGCATATCTTTGGATGCAAATGTTTTGTTCTAAATAACAAAGATAATTTAGAAAAATTTGATCCAAAGACATATGAGTGTTTATTTGTAGGATATTCCACAACTAGTAAAGCATATAGAGTTTATCATCAAGATGCTAGAATAATTGAGGAGTCCATACATGTTACATTTTGTGATACTAACTTGGTTCAAAGTATTTTGGAAGATTGTGATGCAGGTAACCAAGTTCAAAAGGATGATGAAAAATATCAAAATCATGAGAGTGAAAATTCTTAACAAAATGAATCTGAAACTGCAGTTGCGGAAAATCCTGTAGGAGACAATTCTATTTTGTCTCATGAATCTGGTGATCATCCTGAAACTAATAGTTCATTAAATCCCTCAGTAACCGAATCTGTTACTAAGTCCACAAGACCTCATGAATGGAGATTTCTCAAGAACTATCCTCAGGAGTTTGTCATTGGGGATGTCTCACAAGGTGTCAAAACTTGTTCTTCCACTAGAAAAGCAAAGGAAGAAATAAACATTGCTTTTCTCTCTCAAATGGAGCTTCAAAACATCAAGGAAGCTCTTGATGACCCATCCTGGGTAAAAGCAATGGAAGAAGAGTCTCATGAGCTTGAAAAAAAAACCAAGTTTGGACATTAGTTCCAAAGCCAAGTGACAAGAAAGTGACATGCACCAAGTAGATATTCAAGAACAAGTTGGGTGAAGATGGAAGCATTGCTAGAAATAAAGCAAGATTGGTGGCACAAGGATACGACCAAGAAGAGGGAATAGATTTTGATGAATCCTTTGTCCCTGTTGCCCGAATGGAAGCCATAAGACTTCTTCTTGCTTATGATGCTTATTGTGGTTTCAAATTGTATCAAATGGTTGTGAAATGTGCATTCTTGAATGGTGTGATAGATAGAGAAGTATATGTGGCACAGCCACCTGGTTTTGAAAATAACGAATTTCCTAACCATGTTTTCAAACTTTCTAAAGCTCTCTATGGATTAAGACAAGCTCCTAGGGCTTGGTAAGAGAGACTTAGTTCTTTTCTTTTGAAAAATGATTTTCAAAGAGGCACCACAGACACTACTCTATTTATTAAGAATTCTAATGATTCTTTCATTCTAGTCCAAATTTATGTTGATGACATTATTTTTGGATCAGCAAATGAATCCCTTTGTACTGAATTTGAAAAACTCATGACAAGTGAATTTGACATTAGTATGATGGGTGAACTTAATTTTTTCCTTGGGCTTCAAATTAAGCAAACAGAAAATGGTATTTTCATTCATCAAGAGAAGTATGCCAAGAAACTAGTTAAGAAATTTGGTATGGAAAATGCCAAATCCATGGAAACTCCCATGCACCGTAATTCAAAATTAGAAAAGGGTGAAATTGAGAAAGATGTAGATGAGATTAGGTATAGAGGAATGATTGGCTCTCTTATGTACTTAACTTCCTCTAGACCTGACATTGTGCAAAGTGTTGGAATGTGTTTGGTGCGCGAAAATCGTGACGGTTCCTTTCCTTGGTAACGGTGCTAAAAACTCAAGACGCAAGTTCATGATCTTAGTTCTTTGTCACAACTTTGCACAACTAACCAGCAAGTGCACTGGGTCGTCCAAGTAATAAACCTTACGTGAGTAAGGGTCGATCCCACGGAGATTGTCAGCTTGAAGCAAGCTATGGTCACCTTGTAAATCTCAGTCAGGCAGATTCAATTGATTATAGAGATTTAATAATTAAAAGATAAATAAAATGTAAAATAAAGATAGTGATACTTATGTAATTCATTGGTGAGAATTTCAGATAAGCGTATAGAGATGCATTCGTTCCTCCTGAACCTCTGCTTTCCTATTGTCTTCATCCAATCATTCATACTCCTTTCTATGGCAAGCTATATGTTAGGCATCACCGTTGTCAATGGCTACATCCTGTCCTCTCAGTGAAAATGGTCCAATACGCTGTCACTGCATGGCTAATCATCTGTCGGTTCTCGATCATATTGGAATAGGATCCATTGATCCTTTTGCGTCTGTCACTACGCCCATCACTCGTGAATTTGAAGCTCGTCGCAGCCATCCCTTCCCAGATCCTACTCGGAATACCACAGACAAGGTTTAGACTTTCCGGATCTCAAGAATGGCCGTCCATGGATTCTAACTTATACCACGAAGATTCTGATTTAGGAATCCTAGAGATACTCAAACAATCTAAGGTAGAACGGAAGTGGTTGTCAGGCACGCGTTCATAGTTGGGAATGATGATGACTGTCACGATCATCACATTCATATTGAGGTGCGAATGAATATCTTAGAATCGGAATAAGCTTGAATTGAATAGAAAAATAATAGTACTTTGTATTAATTCATGAGGAACAGCAGAGCTCCACACCTTAATCTATGGTGTGTAGAAACTTTACCGTTGAAAATACATAAGAACAAGGTCCAGGCATGGCCGAGTGGCCAGCCTCCCAAGGAGGGTTCAATCATAAAAACATGATCAAAAGATGTAAATACAATAGTAAAAAGTCCTATTTATGCTAAACTAGTTACTAGGGTTTATAGAAATGAGTAAATGATGCAGAAATCCACTTCTGGGGCCCACTTGGTGTGTGCTTGGGCTGAACATTAAGCTTTACACGTGTAGAGGCTTCTCTTGGAGTTGAACGCCAGTTTGTAACCTGTTTCTGGCGTTTAACTCCACTTTGCAACCTGTTTCTGGCGTTTAACTCCATAATGCAGCATGGAACTGACGTTGAATGCCAGTTTACATCATATAAACTCGGGAAAAGTATGGACTATTATATATTTCTGGAAAGCTCTGGATGTCTACTTTCCAACGCAATTAAGAACGCGCCATTTGGAGTTCTGTAGCTCCAGAAAATCCACTTTGAGTGCAGAGAGGTCAGAATCCAACAGCATCTGCAGTCCTTCTTCAACCTCTGAATCTGATTTTTGCTCAAGTCCCTCAATTTCAGCCAGAAAATACCTGAAATCACAAAAAAACACACAAACTCATAGTAAAGTCCAGAAATGTGATTTTTATTTAAAAACTAATAAAAATATACTAAAAACTAACTAAATCGTACTGAAAACTATGTAAAAATAATGCCAAAAAGCGTATAAATTATCCGCTCATCACAACACCAAACTTAAATTGTTGCTTGTCCCCAAGCAACTGAAAATCAAATAGGATAAAAAGAAGAGAATATACTATAAATTCCAAAATATCAATGAAACTTAGCTCCAATCAGATGAGCGGGGACTTGTAGCTTTTTGCCTCTTAAATAGTTTTGGCATATCACTTTATCCATTGAAGTTCAGAATGATTGGCATCTATAGGAACTTAGAATTCAGATAGTGTTATTGATTCTCCTAGGTCAATATGTTGATTCTTGAACACAGCTACTTTATGAGTCTTGGCCGTGGCCCTAAGCACTTTGTTTTCCAGTATTACCACCGGATACATAAATGCCATAGACACATAACTGGGTGAACCTTTTCAGATTGTGACTCAGCTTTGGTAAAGTCCCTAATTAGAGGTGTCCAGGATTCTTAAGCACACTCTTCTTTTGCTTTGGACCTCGACTTTAACCGCTCAGTCTCAAGTTTTCACTTGACACCTTCACGCCACAAGCACATGGTTAGGGACAGCTTAGTTTAGCCGCTTAGGCCAGGATTTTATTCCTTTAGGCCCACCTATCCACTGATGCTCAAAGCCTTGGATCCTTTTTATTACCCTTGCCTTTTGGTTTTAAGGGCTATTGGCTTTTTGCTCTTGCCTTTTGGTTTAAAGAGCTTTTGGCTTTTTCTGCTTGCTTTTTCTTTTTCTTTTTCTTTCCTTTTTTTTTCGCTATTTTTTTTCTTTTTTTTTCTGCAAGCTTTTGTATTCACTGCTTTTTCTTGCTTAAAGAATCATTTTTATGATTTTTCAGATTATCAAATAACATTTCTCCTTTTCATCATTCTTTCAAGAGCCAACATATTTAACATTCATAAACATCAAATTCAAAAGACATATGCACTGTTCAAGCATTCATTCAGAAAACAAAAAGTATTGTCACCACATCAAATTAATTAAACTAGTTTCAAGGATGAATTCGCAACCCTGTACTTCTTGTTCTTTTGTTTTTAAAACAGTTTTCATTTAAGAGAGGTGATGTATTTATATTCATAACTTTAAGGCATAGACACTTAGACACTAGTGATCATATAGTAAAGACACAAACATAATTAAACATGAAGCATGGAAACCGAAAACAGAAAATAAATAGACAAGGAGATTAAGGAATGAGTCCACCTTAGTGAGGGTGGCGTCTTCCTCTTCTTGAAGAACCAATGGTGCTTTTGAGCTCCTCTATGTCTCTTCCTTGTCTTTGTTGCTCCTATTAGAGGACTTGTCAGCCACCTTGTAAATTTCTTGAGGTATAATCTCATGAACTTCCATCTCCTCTCCAATCATGATACTATGGATCATGATGACCCGGTCTATAGTAACTTCAGACCGGTTACTAGTAGGAATGATTGAGCGTTGAATGAACTCTAGCCATCCCCTAGCCACTGGTTTGAGGTCATGCCTTCTTAATTGAACCGGCTTGCCTCTTGAGTCAATTTTCCATTGAGCTCCTTCCTCACATATGTCTATGAGGACTTGGTCCAACCTTTGATCAAAGTTGACCCTTCTTATATAGGGGCGTGCGTTCTCTTCCATCATTGGCAAGTTGAACGCCAGCCTTACATTTTCCGGACTGAAGTCTAAGTATTTCCTCCGAACCATGGTAAGCCAATGCTTTGGATTCGTGTTCACACTTTGATCATGGTTCCTAGTGATCCATGCATTTGCATAGAACTCTTGAACCATTAGGATCCCGACTTGTTGAATGGGGTTGGTGAGAACTTCCCAACCTCTTCTTTGGATCTCAAGTCGGATCTCCAGATACTCATTCTTTTTTAGCTTGAAAGGAACCTCAGGAATTACTTTCTTCTTGGCCACAACTTCATAGAAGTGGTCTTGATGGACCTTTGAGATGAATCTCTCCATCTCCCATGACTCAGAGGTGGAAGCAATTGCCTTCCCTTTTCTCTTTCTAGAGGTTTCTCTGGCCTTAGGTGCCATAAATGGTTATGGAAAAATAAAAAGCTATGCTTTTACCACACCAAAATTAAAATGTTTGCTTGTCTCTGAGCAAAAGAAGATAGAAAGTAGTAGAAGAAGAAGAAAATGGAGGAGATGGGGGAAGAAGAGGTATTCGGCCAAGGAGAAGAAGAGTGGGTTGTGTGGTGTGAAAATGAAGAAGGAGTGAGGGGTTTATATAGGAGTGAGGGAGGGTGTAGGGTTCGGCCATTAGGGTTGGGTTTGGGAGGGAAATTATTTTGAATTTTGAAGGTAGGTGGGGTTTATGGGGAAGAGAGGATGGATGTGAGTGGTGAAGAGGGGATGGGAAAGAGGGATTGAGGTGATTGGTGAAGGGTATTTGGGGAAGAGAGTTATGAAAAGGTGTGAAGAGGAGAGAAGAAAAAGTGGGGATCCTGTGGGGTCAAGGACTTAACATCCCTGCTCCAATTAGGCGTGTAAAACGCCCTTGCTGTGCAATCCTGGCGTTTAACGCCAGACTGCTACCTGTTTCTGGCGTTAAACGCCCAAATGTAGCTTGTTTCTGGCGTTTAACGCCAGGCAGATGCTTGTTTCTGGCGTTAAATGCCAGCTTGGTGCCTGTTTCTGGCGTTAAAAGCCAGACAGATGCTTGTTTCTGGCGTTTAAACGCCAGACTGCTCTCCTCCAGGGTGTGCTATTTTCAATGCTATTTTTCATTCTGTTTTTGATTTTTCAGTAGTTTTTGTGACTTCACATGATTATCAACCTAATAAAACACGAAATAAAAAGAAAATAAAATAGATATGATTAAATAACATTGGGTTGTCTCCCAACAAGCGCTTCTTTAATGTCAATAGCTTGACAGTGAGCTCTTATGGAGCCTTATAGATAATCAGAGCAAGGTTGGAACCTCCCAACACCAAACTTAGAGTTTGAATGTGGGGGTTCAACACCAATAGAGAGTGGCATTAAGTTTATCATGACCCCAGGTCACACAGAGCCTTCTCAAAGGTCATGGTGCCTATGGTACAGGGTATTAAGAATTTGCTAGGATCCTGTTTCTTTTGAGGTAATTTCTGCCTATCCAATGCATTCTGTTCATTGGTGAGCAAGGGAGGTTCATCTTCCCAAGTCTCATTACCAAATAATTTGGCATTCAGCTTCATGATTGCACCAAGGTATTTAGCAACGTGCTCTTCAGTAATTTCTTCATCTTTTTCAGAGGAAGAATACTCATCAGAGCTCATGAAGGAAAGAAGGAGGTTCAATGGAATCTCTATGGTCTCTAGATGAGCCTCATATTCTTTTGGATCCTCAAAGGGGAACTCCTTATTGGTCACTAGATGTCCCAGGAGGTCTTCCTCACTGGGATTCACGTTCTCCTCCTCCTCTTTGGGTTCGGCCACATCATGTAAGGCTATGGCCTTGCACTCTCTTTTTGGATTTTTTTTTGTATTGCTTGAGAGAGTACTTGGAGGGATTTCAGTGACTCTTTTACTCAGCTGGCCCACTTGTGCCTCCAAATTCCTAATAAAGGACCTTGTTTCATTCATGAAACTCACAGTGGCCTTAGATAGATCAGAGACTATATTTGCTAAGCTAGATGGGTTCTGCTCAGAATTCTCTGTCTATTGCTGAGTGGATGATGGAAAAGGTTTGCTATTGCTAAACCCCAAACAGAGCATCATAGAATATATCCAGGATGGTCCATTCTGAAAGCATGTTAGAAGGACACTTTTTGGTCAGTTCCTTGTATCTCTCCCAAGCTTCATAGAGGGATTCACCTTCTTTTTGTCTGAAGGTTTGAACATCCACTCTAAGCTTGCTAAGCTTTTGAAGAGGAAAGAACTTGGCTAAGAAAGCCGTGACCAGCTTATCCCAAGAGTTCAGGCTATCCTTAGGTTGAGAGTCCAACCATATTCTAGCTCTGTCTCTTACAGCAAACGGGAAAAGCATAAGCCTGTAGACCTCAGGATCAACCCCATTGGTCTTAATAGTATCACAGATCTGCAAGAATTCAGTTAAGAACTGAAAAGGATCTTCGGATGGAAGTTCATAAAACTTGCAATTCTGTTGCATCAGAGAAACTAATTGAGGTTTCAACTCAAAATTGTTTGCTCCAATGGCAGTGATTGAGATGCTTCTTCCATGTAAATTGGAATTAGGTGCAGTAAAGTCACCAAGCATCTTCCTTGCATTATTGTTATTTTCGGCCATGTCTCCTTCTTTTTCAAAAATTTCTGTCAGATTTTCTCCAGAGAGTTGTGCTTTAGCTTCCCTTAGCTTCCTCTTTAGAGTTCTTTCAGGTTCTAGATCAGCTTCAACAAGAATGTTCTTGTCCTTGTTCCTGCTCATATGAAAAAGAAGAGAACAGAAAATATGGAATCCTCTATGTCACAGTATAGAGATTTCTTTATGTGAGTGGGAGAAGATATGAATAGAAGAAGGAGAATCCAAACACAAGGGTGAAGAATAGGTTCGAATTCTTGGATGAAGAGGAGTGTTAGTAAATGAATAAATAAATAGAAGGAGGTGAGGAGAAGAGAAATTCAAAAATTAAATAAATTAAAATAAAAGTATTTTTGTTTTTAAATTAGAATTAAAATTAAAAATTCGAAAATTAAGAAAGGAGAAATTAAATCAAATTAAATTAGATTTAAAACAATTAGTTAATTTAAAAAGGAATTTTGAAAAAGAGGGAAGGGATTTTTGAAAATTAGAGAGAGAGAGAGAGAGAGAGAGTTAGTTAGGTAGTTTTGAAAAAGATAAGAATCAAACAAAAAGTTAAGTGGTTAATTGAAAAAGATTTGAAAATCAAATTTTGTAAAGATAAGAAAATAGAAAAGATTTTGAATTTAAATTTTGAAAAAGATGTGATTGAAACTTAAATTGAAAAAGATTTGAAAAAGAAATTTAAAAAGATTTGATTTTGAAAATTAAAGTTGATTACTTGACTAACAAGAAACTAAAAAAATATGAGTCTAGAGTTTAAAGATTGAACCTTTCTTACTAGGCAAGTAACAAACTTAAAAATTTTGAATCAATCACATTAATTGTTAGCATTAATTTCGAAAATATGAAATAAAAATAAGAAAGAGATTTTGAAAATCAATTTGAAATTTTCGAAATTATGAAAGAAAAAAAATGAAAAAGATTTGATTTTTGAAAAATATTTGAAAAAGATAGAATTTTTAAATTGAAAATTTGATTTGACTCATAAGAAACAACTAATTTTTAAAAAATTTTGAAAAAGTCAACTCAAATTTTCGAAAATTTATGAGTGAAAAAGGGAAAGATATTTTTTTTATTTTTGAGTTTTTAATGATGAAAGAGAAAAATACCAAAAAGACTAAATGCATGAAAATTTTGGATCAAAATAAAGGAAACATGCAAGAACACTTTGAATGCAAAGATGAACACCAAGAACACTTTGAAGATCATGATGAACATCAAGTATGTATTTTTGAAAAATTTTTAATAAAAGAAAACATGCAAGATACCAAAGTTAGAAATTTTTAATATTTAGACACTAAGAATTCAAGAATGCATATAAAAAACAAGAAAAGACACAAAACAAGAAATTTTAAAGATCAAACAAGAAGACTTACCAAGAACAACTTGAAGATCATGAAGAACACCATGCATGAGTTTTCAAAAATTTTAAGAAAAATTAAAAAGATGCAATTGACACCAAACTTACAAATTGACACTAGACTCAAACAAGAAACATAAAATTTTCTGTTTTTATGATTTTATAAGAATTTTTTTTTTGGTTTTTTTCGAAAATTATTTTGGAAAAAACGAAAAAGAAGAAAAAATAAGAAATAAAAAGCTTAAAAATAAAATAAAATTACCTAATCTGAGCAACAAGATGAACCGTCAGTTGTCCAAACTCGAACAATCCCCGGTAACAGCGCCAAAAACTTGGTACGCGGAAATCGTGACGGTTCCTTTCCTTAGTAACGGCGCTAAAAACTCAAGACGCACGTTCATGATCTTAGTTCTTTGTCACAACTTCGCACAACTAACTAGCAAGTGCACTGGGTCGTCCAAGTAATAAACCTTACGTGAGTAAGGGTTGATCCCACGGAGATTGTCGGCTTGAAGCAAGCTATGGTCACCTTGTAAATCTCAGTCAGGCGGATTCAATTGATTATAGAGATTTAATAATTAAAAGATAAATAAAATGTAAAATAAAGATAGTGATACTTATGTAATTCATTGGTGAGAATTTCAGATAAGCGTATAGAGATGCATTCGTTCCTCCTGAACCTCTGCTTTCCTATTGTCTTCATCCAATCATTCATACTCCTTTCTATGGCAAGCTGTATGTTAGGCATCACCGTTGTCAATGGCTACATCCTGTCCTCTCAGTGAAAATGGTCCAATGCGCTGTCACTGCATGGCTAATACTCATCGCAGCCATCCCTTCCCAAATCCTACTCGGAATACCACAGACAAGGTTTAGACTTTCCGGATCTCAAGAATGGCCGTCCATGGATTCTAACTTATACCACGAAGATTCTGATTAAGGAATCCCAGAGATACTCATTCAATCTAAGGTAGAACGGAAGTGGTTGTCAGGCACGCGTTCATAGTTGGGATGATGATGACTGTCACGATCATCACATTCATATTGACGTGCGAATGAATATCTTAGAATCGGAATAAGCTTGAATTGAATAGAAAAACAATAGTACTTTGTATTAATTCATGAGGAACAGCAGAGCTCCACACCTTAATCTATGGTGTGTAGAAACTCTACCGTTGAAAATACATAAGAACAAGGTCCAGGCATGGCCGAATGGCCAGCCTCCCAAGGAGGGTTCAATCATCAAAACATGATCAAAAGATGTAAATACAATAGTAAAAAGTCCTATTTATGCTAAACTAGTTACTAGGGTTTACAGAAATGAGTAAATAATGCAGAAATCCACTTATGGGGCCCACTTGGTGTGTGCTTGGGCTGAGCATTGAGCTTTACACGTGTAGAGGCTTTTCTTGGAGTTGAACGCCAGTTTGTAACCTGTTTCTGGTGTTTAACTCCACTTTGCAACCTGTTTCTGGCGTTTAACTCCAGAATGCAGCATAGAACTGGCGTTGAACACCAGTTTGCGTCATCTAAACTCGGGAAAAATATAGACTATTATATTTTGCTGGAAAGCCCTTGATGTCTACTTTCCAACGCAATTAAGAGCGCACCATTTGGAGTTTTGTAGCTCCAGAAAATCCACTTTGAGTGCAGAGAGGTCAGAATCCAACAGCATCTGCAGTCCTTCTTCAACCTCTGAATCTGATTTTTGCTCAAGTCCCTCAATTTCAGCCAGAAAATACCTGAAATCACAAAAAAATACACAAACTCATAGTAAAGTCCAGAAATATGATTTTTATTTAAAAACTAATAAAAATATACTAAAAACTAACTAAATCGTACTAAAAACTATGTAAAAATAATGCCAAAAAGCGTATAAATTATCCGCTCGTCAGTGTTCTAGATTCCAATCTAAACCTAAAGAGTCACATCTTTCAGCAGTTAAGAGGATTATTAGATATGTTCATGGCACATCCAATTTTGGTCTATGGTATCCTAAGATTGATGATTTTTCTGCAGTTGAGGTTATTGTGATGCAGATTTTGCTGGAGATAGAGTGGATAGAAGGAGTACATCAGGCATATGCTATTTTCTTAGGAAGTCCCTAAATCTTTGGTCAAGTAAGAAGCAGTCCACAGTACCCTTATCCACTATAGAAGCTGAGTATATTGTTGCTTCTTCCTATTGTTCTCAGCTTATTTGGTTGAAAACTCAACTCTCTTATTATAAATTAAATGCTAAAATATTCTCTTGCTATGTGACAATATAAGTGCCATCAACATTTCCAAAAATCCAATTTTGCACTCTAGAACTAAACATATTGAGGTGATATTTCACTCAATAAGAGAACACATTCAAAGAGGGAATATTAGAATTCAATTTGTTAAATCAGAAGATCAAGTAGCAGACATTTTTACCAAACCTCTAGCTGAAGACAGATTTTACAAACTTAGGACAAATCTAGGAATTTTAAGTCATGATTCATTTTTTGCGCATTGTTGATGTGTTTGTTGAAGTTTTTTGTCTCACAGGTTGGGATGAGACAATTCTGGGCAAGTGAAGAATTATCTCTCTGAACTTAAATTTCTGGGCTCTAATACACGTGATGAATCATCTGGGCCAACCCTAAAGTTCAGACTCTGAGTGGGTCAATATGTTTCCTTAAACACAACCATCTCTGGGCCCAATGAATGTTACATGTGATGGTCCAATGTATTTCCTTAAATTCTTGTGATTTTGTGTATTTTGCCTTTAGTGAAAAAGTTTTACTTAAATCAGTTTTTATTCTTTTAAAATATTTATTTTTCTCAAATCAAATCACTTTTTCATGATGACAAGTCTTTTCATATGTCTAGTCAAAGTGACGTAGTTGCATGGGTACAAGAAACCTCTTTTTTTTTGCAGTTACTGAACCTCTCTCTTCATAAAGCCTTTCACTAACCCTTCGGTTTCCTCCTCCACTACCATAAGTGCTTTTCTTCTATCAAAACCAGGGTTAAACCTAATGAGGAAGAAAGTCATTCATCAAAAACCTCTTCATGAAAAGTTTCTCAAGCTTCCAGCAAAATCGAAACCCACCACTCATTCACAAGACCAGACCTTCACTCCTTCTCCCTCTCCTCCTACCTCTCCTCCATGCACTGACCCTATGGCGCGGACCAAGACCACACCTAGATACCCTTCATCTGCCAAATTGATGCCACCACCAAAGGATCCTCCTTCCAAGCCTAGTACATCGAAGGAGAAGCATCCTGCTACTCAGGAACCTGCGCCTAAGCCATCTCAGCTTAAGACTAGGTCTGTTCCCACTCGTCCTCAGAGAGGTAAACCTCGTATCCCTCTTAAATCGGTTAGGAAACCTGATATTGATCCCTTTGCACACAAATCACACTTCATGACCTCCCATTCAAACTATAACCCTCACCATTTTAGATCTGTCATGAATAATGATTTCTATGAAGGGGTTATTGCTCAACGCACCTTGTGTCCCAATTTTCTTGTTGATTTACCTAATCTGAAAAAGAAAGGTTTTTCTTTTGTTGAAAATTTAGAATTTCTGGACTATAACCATCTTTTTAAAATAAAAAAGCCAGTGTACCCACTTTTAGTCAAGAAATTTTATGCAAACATGACTTACCATGAGGGGAGTATTCATTCCTATGTAAAAGGCCATGACATAATTCTGAATAATGAAACCATCAGTGATTCTCTGAAATACACTGATGTTGGTGCATGTGCCTATACATCTGATAAGTAGGATGAAGGGGTAGGTCTCTCTTTTAATGATGCTCTGGCCTATATATGTGAACATATTTCTTTGATTGATGGCATCACTCCAACTCACAAAGACCTGGGTTACACTCGTGCTCAGTTGCACCACATAGTGAACCATATCATCCTTCCTTAGAGTGGCTCATATCAAAGGATGTCTTACACTGATACTCTAGTTTTATATGTTATTCTCACAAAAACAAAAATCTCTTTTGCATATTTAATGGTAAGATATATGTTTGACTGTGTTAAAAGTGAGAAGAAGGATAAAGCTCTTCCTTATGGCATGTTCTTAACCTGTATTTTTGAACATTTTGGTGTTGATCTGTCAAATGAGTCATATGAAAATATACACTCATATCTAAAAGGAGGTGGTTCAATAAAACAGCAGAAAAAAGGGACCCACTCGTTCTGAAAGGGTGGTTCTTGATGATGATGATGATGACTATGAACCAGAAGACACTACTCCTCCTTCTACCACGAGTACTTCAGCCTCCATTGGATACAAATCTGTCCTATATGGAGTGGTTAAGGATGTGGTGCAAGAGTTTATCTCTCAGTCAAACCATCTTATTGCTATGAGTAAGGAGCAAAGGAAACTAGCCACCAAGCATGAGAACTTCCTCAGAAAATTCAGAGATAGAGTGGTAGTTTTCTTGAAATTTATTGATAATCTCCAAGAGGATGACAATGCTACCACTGATCCTGAAGAAGAAGCTGGTTCTGAAGAGGATAGTTCCGATGTCTGAAGTTGTCTCATGTTGCTGCAGCCTTTTGTTCACTTTTGTCTCTGACGTCAAAATTTTTGCCAGTAAAGAATGTCATAAAAACAATCGCGTTGTAGATATAGTCTCTAAACCGACAAAAATCCCTTCGTACAAACGATTTGGTTGTCACAAGTAACAAACCCCTTTTTAAATTGATAACCGAGTATTAAACCTCGGGTCGTCTTCTCAAGGAATTGCAGCGAAGTATGTTCTTATTATTGGTTATGAAGATTGTAAATTGGGGGTTTTGGAAGTTTGGGCAATGCGCACAGGTATATTTTCGAGCAATAAAAATAAATAAATAACTATAAAATAAACTCTTGGCAAGGTATGAGAACCAGAAATCCTGTCCTTGTTATCCTTATCAGATGTGATGAGAATTGGATTTTAATCCCACTTAGTTAAGTCAAGTGGACTAATTAGCTTGATTCTCAAGTCCTAGTCAACTCCTGTGGAGAGACTAGTGTTAGAGCAATCCTAGCTAAAGCAAAATCTGCCAATTTCAACCACTCCTGAGTTTGACAACTCAAGTGTTACCAATTACCTAACCAAAGCCAAAAGGAAGAAAATATCTAAATTAAATTAAAAGCATCAATATAAGCAAAGCAATCTTAAATCTGAAAATACCTCGAATTGCATTAACAAAAGAAATTAAATCTGGCATAGATGTTCATAAATTAAATTGAGAAAATAAATAAAAATAAAGAACCTGGGATTGAGAGTCGCTCCTAAAACTAAGAGAAATCCTAAATCCTAATCCTAAGAGAGAGGAGAGAACCTCTCTCTCTAAAAACTACATCTACTCCTAAAATTGTGAATATGAGAGCCTCCTTATGAATGGATGCAGTTTCCTACTTTATAGCATCTAATCTATGTTTTCTGGGCCGCAAACTGGGTCAAAAACAGTCCAGAATTCGCTGGTTTCGAATTTTGCCACGCTGGATTTCCGTCACTGCGACACGGCCGCATGGATCACGCAGTCGCATCGCCTAGCCTCAGGGGAACTATAGCATATTATATATCAAATCGAAGCCCCGGATGTTAGCTTTCCAACGCAACTAGAACCGCATCATTTGGACCTCTGTAGCAAAAGTTATAGCCGTTTGAGTGCGAAGAGGTCAGGCTGGACAGCTTAGCAATTTCTCCAAGTTCTTGTATTCCTTCCACTTTTGCATGCTTCCTTTCCATCCTCTGAGTCATTCCTACCCTGTAATCTCTGAAATCACTTAACACACATATCAAGGCATCTAATGGTAATAAAAAAGGATTAATAATAAGCAAATATAAGATCAAAGAAGCATGTTTTCAATCATAGCACAAAATCAGGAAGGAAATATAAAACCATGCAAATATTATGAATAAGTGGGTAAAGAGTTGATAAAATCCACTCAATTGAGCACAAGATAAACCATGAAATAGTGGTTTATCAGTCTCATAGAACTGTTGTTGTTTACTTTTGAACTACTTTATGTCTATTTTGGATGACTGTAATACTTTTAACAATTGTTGCACTTAATTTTAGTTACTTACTTATTTTGGACTTTGAACTAACATTTTGTTGCAGGTTTTTCGTTCATTTTTGTTCCACCCTTGATGACAATAGGGAGAGTTGTAGCATATGAAAAATTTGAAATTTTGCTGTGATTTTGAAATTTTGCTGCTGCTGTGTTTTGTTTGGCATGTGAATGTGAGTTTGTCTTACGTGATCTGTTGATGTTTTGCCATTATTAGTCTTGATGCTCTATTTTGTTTAAGGTTGAGTAGTTTTGAATTGAATATTAGTTGTTATTGCTGATATGGTTTGTTCAGTTATAGGATGCACATTTGGGTGTTTGCATACTCCCTTGATTCAGCTTCATTAGATGATAAACTGTTGGAAAACCTTGCCAATTGCTTCATCCATGGATAACATATTGTATGTAGTCCATTATTGTGTTTCCTATGAGAATATGCAAACAGGAAAGAAGAGAAGAGCATAAATCTAGGGGGAGCAACTCTTGAAAAAGAAAGAGGGAGCAACACAAAAGCAAATGACATCACTTAAAAGGGAAGTTCCTTAACCTTATTCAAATTCAATCCCTTTGATCATTGTTACAATTATGTTTGTCATCAAGGGAGAGATTGTTGAGTTAAGAAATTAACTAATTATAATTGATGATGACAAATATTATTTTATTGGGGTAATCATCCAATTAGTTTTTAATTATGTTTGATAAAGTGATGCAGGCCAAAATTAAAACAAATAGCAGCCCAAATGCAAGAAATCAAAATCATTACTAGTGGGTCTTTCTAACCAACGAAGCCCATAGAAAATAATGCAATGAAAATAGCTGGGCTAAATAAAACAAATCCAACCCAAGCCCATGAAGACTCCATTCAAGCTGAAGCCTTCCAATGCACCTCACAAGTTTGCTTCAGTCAGAACCTCAGAGAAAAAGAGAGAGAAAGCTTCGTTCTTCTTCTTGCTCATTTCATCAAAGAAGAAGGAAAGAGAAAGCTTAATCAAAGAAAGCAAAGGTCTAATCACCCAAATCAAATCCATTTAAGCTAAGTCAGAAGATAAAGGTAATTTATTTCTATTTGCATGCATGTTAATTTCTTCACTCATTCTCCAACTTTCTGCGATACCATTTTTGGTTAAATGAAGAAAGAAGTCTTAGATCTCTACTGCTATAAATCAATGGCTCACAAAATTTCTTGGAGCCAAAGCACATTATTAATGGTTCGGATTTGGGTTTACCACTGAACAACTTTCTCTTTGCTACTCTGATGTCTTCGGTCAAGCAAAAAGGACCAGTTCTAATATCCCTAATTTGGGGGGTTAATTGAAGTGAAATGACAAGCTTGGGAAGCACACAGCTCAAGGAGTTGACTCAGAAGTAACCAAGACAGAAATTTTGAAAGAGGTACAAATAAGAAAAATTTTATTTTTCTGAGACAAGAAGAGAAAACCAGAATCTGAGTTTCATAGAGAGCTTCCTGAGAAGGTTCAACATTTTGGACAGTGCTTTCTAGAGAAAGAAGCATTCTGCCAAGATGAAGAACTTGATTAGTATTTGCTCAACCCGGTTCAACTCATAGCAACAGAGGCTGTTAAAGCATCAATCTCCTTCATATTTTACATATTGTAATACTATTTTCAATGTATATCTATTTGTAATTTCTTGAGAGGTAAAAGGCTGAAAGAGAGAGTTTAAGAAAAAAGCCATAAGAGTGATAAAAGGCTGAGTGATACACTTGAGTGAAAAGCTTAGAGTGATTTCAGATTTCTTTAGGTTGTTTCTATTGTCTTGTGTCTTGTACCGATGAGGTACCCCTTTCTTAGTTGGGTTAGCACTAAAAGTGAAGAGTTAGGTATTAGCATAATCAAGTCAAGTTAGGTTAGAACTTGAGAGGAAAAGGATTGTGTCAATCCTTTAGAATTGGTGTATGTAATAACTTAACTATAGTGGAAATTCCACTACTGTTGTGGTGGAGACTGGATGTAGGTTGCATGGCACAAGGCAACTAAACCAGGATACATGTGGTGCAGCTCCTCTCTTCCCTTCTCTGTTCTGTTTTCTGAAATTCATGAGATAAAACCAAATTGTCTCATAAATGTTCTGCTGCTTAATTCAAATAGATTCAGATTAAAAGTTTGAAATTAAAGGATTATTTCATTAAAGTAAAAGAAGGCCATAGATTCAACCCCCTTCTCTAAGCCTTCTACAACCTTCAGCTTGTATGTTGAAGATCGTAAGTTGCCGTGACTTAGTAGTGTTTGGATAGTGTCTTTCAGACACAAAGATAGAAACACAAATACACAAACATAGACACAAAATACACAATTATTTTTACTATGTTTGATGATGATGTACAAGACAAATTGATGTAAACCAAATGTCATATTTAACCCTGTGTTGTATTCACTGCAACACCACTACCAACATTGCTTTCCAACATCATTGCCATTAATTTTTCAACATCAATCCAAAAAACTATGAACTATCATCGAAATCTTTTATCCAATAATCAAATCAATAAATTTTTTTATATATAAAAAAATTTGAAACAGAATTAAAACTAGAAAAAAAGAAACTTGAACATAATATATCTGGTGAAAAAGAATAATGGGCACAAAAAAAAAGAAGCAAGCACAATCTGAAAAACAGATATGGCGGCAGCGAAGACAGATCTATATGTAGGGAGAGGCGATGGAGGCATCGATGCCGGCACGAGCCAAGGAGAAAGAGAAGCGGATGAAGATATATCTAAAGGCAAGGTGAGGCAACAGAGGCATTGATGAATAAAATTTTTGATGGTTTAGAATTCACAAATGAATTCTCGTTGCAAGTATAGTTTCTAAACCAAGCAATAATCCTTTCATACAAAAGATTGTTTGTCACTAAAACAAACCCCTAAATTTATAAACTGAAGTATTGGAACCTCGGGTCGTTCTTCCTAGGAATTGCGATAAAGTGTCTTGTTATTGGTTATGAGGTATGTTTTGGGGTTTTTGAGATAGGAGACAAGAAATGTAAAATGCAATGAAAATAAACTAACAACTATGAAAGCTCTTGGCAAGGTTATGAGAATTGGAAGTCCTATCCTCATTATCCTCCTCAATTGTGATGAGAATTGTCCGTTACTACCACTTAGTTAACCTCTAACCATGGAGGAAAGTCAAGTGGATGAATCAACTTGATTCCACAAGTCATAGCCAACTCCCAAGGGAAAGACTAGCTTTAGTGGTATCCAAATCAATTAGCAACTTCTAATTGTCAATCAACAAAGGAATTAGATAATTCAAGAGTCACTAATTACTCTACCTAGGCCAAGAGGAACAAAATCTAACTCATATCTAGAAGAGGCATTTCAACAAACACATAGAAGGCAATAAAGGCAAACATTATTAATTGCAAGAATTAAAGGAATTTACAACTACAAAAGCAAGAGATTAACAAGAAAGGCAAAACAATTATGAAACAACAAAGAACTTACCAATTGCATTGAAGAATAAATGTAGATCTACAAAAGAGAGTTCATAGGCTACAACTAATAATACAAAGGAATTACAAGAGAAGTAGAATGCTACAACTACAAGAGAATAATTAAGGATGAAAGAGGAAAATTAAGAGAGAAGAAGAAGAAATAGATCTAGATCTAAACCTAATCCTAATTCTAGAGAGAAGAGAGAGCTTCTCTCTCTAGAAACTAACTTTCCATCCAAAACTTAAACTAAAACTAACTAATGTCTAAAGTGTGTCATCCCTCTTCAATCCTTCGGTTAAATAGCATCAGAAATGAGTTGGATTGGGCCCACAAGGCTTCTAAAATCGCTGACCACAAGTTGCATTAAATAAATCACGTGCAGCATCGGTGCATACGCGTATAGTGCACATGCGCGCCCCTAAACGTGATGCAACTATGACAAATATTATACCATTTTGAAGCCCCAGATGTTATCTTTCCAACGCAACTGGAACCGCATCATTTGGACCTCTGTAGCTCAAGCTATGGTCGATTAAGTGCGAAGAGGTCGGCTTCACAGCTTTTGCGATTCCTTCATTTCTTCATGAGTTCTCCATTTCTACATGCTTTTCTTCATTCCCTCAATCCAATCTTTGCCTCCTAAATCTGAAATCACTTAACAAACATATCAAGGCATCTAATGGAATTAAGGTGAATTAAATTTAGTTATTTTAAGATCTAAAAAGCATGTTTTCACTCTTAAGCACAATTAAAGGAGAAGTTATAAAACCATGCTATTTTATTGAATAAATGTGGGAAAAGATGATAAAACCTTCTAAATTCAACACAAGATAAACCCTAAAAATGGGGTTTATTAGGCATCGGCACGAGCAATGGAGAAGAGAGGCGGGTCAAGGCAGATCTGAAGGCGGCACGACAACAGGGATGACGACAGTAATGGCAGAGGGCGAGAGGGAGCCGGCATGACGATGGTGACAACAACAACATTGAGAGCGAGATGGGGTGGCGACAGTAGAGGAAGGGAGAGAGAAGGCAGAAGATAGGAGGAGAGGCGGTCAAAAGAGGGAGGCAGTGGCGACGCCGGTAGTGGCGGCGGCGACAATGATGAAAGGATAAGGTAGAGATCGAATGGAGGTAGGAAGGTGGAATGACTGAAGAGGGAAAGTTATGAGGGTTAGGATAAAGGATAAAATTGAAATTTAAAAAAATAATCAGTGATAAAATTGAAAAAATCCGTGTCTTATGGATTGTGTTTCAGTGCCACAGCTTAAAGGAGATACACTAAATACATGTTTTTTATGTATATTTATATGTAATCGTGTCTATTGAAATTTTGTGTCTCAATAAACAAACGATATACACGTACCACTGTATCCATATCTCTAAGGTTTCGTTTGGTTAGTGGGTAGAGATAAATAAGACACAGACACAAAGGCACAAAATGACACAGACACAATGAGACATAAAATTTGAGAACTTGTTTGGTACTCAAGGACATAACACTACTTGCAATTTATCATTCTAATAAAATGACAATGTTATCCCTGCCACAAACCATTAACACCACCTCTTTACCATTATTTCAGTTCAAATTACACCATTAAAACCACCCTAACCACCATTTTAATATAAATTACAACTATTAATAATAACAAACACATAATAAATTAAAAATTTAGATCTAATCCAATTTAATATATAACCACAATTTTCAATCAACATCTAAATAAAAAATAAATAAATAATATATGAAATAAAAAAATAAAACAGAGAACTAGATAGATCTGGCAACAAGAAAGAGAGGCGAAGAAATTGTAGAAGAAAAGCGGAGTCGAAACTGGAAGAGGCAGAGAGATGGAGGTAGATCTATGAGGCAGATTGAGAGAGGGAGAGGGAGGCGCGACAGAGGCGGCGGCGGTGGATTTGGCAAAGACAGATGCAAAGCAGAGGCGGCGACGAATTTAAGCGGAATAAGGCTCAACGATGAGGGAGCCAGGGAGGGAGAGAAGAGTTGATGCAGTGGAGATAAGGAAGATGAGGAGAGGCAGTGAAGGAGGAGGAGGAGAAAGAGAAAAAAGAGAAAGAAGAGGAGGATGAGGAGGAGAGGCGGCAAAAAAGGACAAATGAATGGAGGTGGTGGAAAGGGACAGAGAAGGTGAGGCTACGGTTGGGGTGGGAAGCATGGAGGAAGAAAGGAGGCAGTGAAAAAGAAGGTAGGAAAGAAGAGAAAAAGAAGTGAATTAGGGTTAAAAGGAGAAAGGTATAAATGAAAATAAAGAGAGATAATGAGGATAAAAGTGAAAATAAAAAACTGTGTTTGTGTCTCAAATGTGTGTCACAGATTAAAGATGAGACACTAAAAATATGCTGTATTTTGTGTTCATATGTGTGTCACCATGTCTATGATAATTTTGTATCCCATTAAACAAATAATATACATGTGTCACCGTACCTATATCTCTAATGGATATAAATACCAACCAAACAGATCGTAATAAACACAGATATGAACCAAAACGGAACCTAGCTTTTTATATTTGGCTTTAATATTTTTTATACTATAATAAATTAATAACTCCTACTAGTGCCTGTAGCTCCTAATAACTAATTGGCACCTTTTTTATACTCAATTATTGGTCATTTTATTATTATATGTCAATATCCGAGATCCACCAGTTTCACTTTATGAATTTCTAAAATAAAAGTCTACTCATTTAAGAGAAGTTTATTAGATTAAAATGAACTAATCTATGTATTTTTTATTTAAATAAATAATTTTAATTAAAAAATAAAAAATTGAAGTAAAATTATCAACTATGGCCAAAATTTTAGCTTAAATGCTTAAATNNTAAACAGTCACAAAAAAAAAAAAACAGTCTGATTTAATGAATTCATTAGTTTTAATAGTCCAATATATTAAATAACAAATGTAAGGAGTATAATGAATTAACCTCATATTGAAAAAAAAAATATAAAATGAAAGATACATTAATATGATACCTTAAAATTTTTAGAGTAAAAAATAAATAGGTCTTTGAGCTTTTTAAACGTAGACATTTTCGTTCCTCAAGATTTAAAAATACATTTAAATTTCTCGCCTTATAAAACGCGTGACAATTAGACCCCTCCGTCCAGTTGGGGTTCAAAACAGCAACGAAACATACTAACCTAGAAGGGTAGAGTGCCAGGTGTCCGTTTTGGTTGCTGATGTGAATGGAGAACAAATTTTTAATGGACAAATTAGTCCTTGCGGCCATCATACGTTCTCTCTCTCCGTCACAACTCACCTTGGTCCGACTCCGTCACCGCTCTCATCAACTCTGCCACCGGCCGCCACCTCTCCTACGCTGATTTCATCCGCCGTTTAGAAACCCTAGCTGCCAACCTTACATCCCTCTTCACACTCTCCAAAAACGACACCGCTTTGGTCCTCTCTCCAAACCTCTCTCCACGTTCCTATCCTCCACTTCGCGCTCCTCTCCCCCGGCGTCGTTGTTTCGCCGGCAAATCCACTTGCCACGCGCTCCGATCTCACGCGCATCATCCGTCTTAGCAAACCTACCATCGCATTCGCCACGTCATTAGCGGCTAACAACCTTCCCGATGAGTTCCGTCACGAAACCGTCCTTATCGACTCGCCCGAGTTCGAATCGCTCATGACAGTGAGTCGACTCGGCGCCAAACTCGAACAAGTGGAGGTGAGTCAGTCTGACGTGGTAGCTATTCTTTACTCTTCAGGAACCACAGGGAAGGTGAAGGGAGTGATGCTAACTCACATGAACCTGATTGCAGAGGCCTGGATTGTGAAGATGGGTAACCAAGTCAGTTCCAATCTCAAGCACGCCCTTCTTCTAGAAACTTCTTCAGGAAAGAGGAAGCAGCAGCAACATACCAGCACCATCAAGAACAACGATAAGGTAACCATTGACATTCTTTCTTTTGAAGTAACCAATGTCATGTCCAAAACGGTTCACCTTCACAAATCCCTTTCGGATTCTGAGATCTCGAGGCTTAAGAATGAGATCTTGACCTCTGAAGCTATTAGGAGCCTCGTTTCCTCCGACCATTTCTATCTCCTCGACCTTGCTCTCGCCGAGAAGCTCGACGAGTTGAACCGCGTCGTTAGCGTCGTTTTCAGGTTAGGGAAGAAGTGTTCTATTTCTGCATTGCAGGGATTTGAGCATGTGTATGGTGACATTGTGACTGGGGTCATAGATGTCAATGAATTAGGGTTCTTGGTTAAGCATATGGAAGGTATGGTGAGGAAGATGGATAGGTATGTTAGTAACACTAAGAATTTGTATGGTGAAATGGAGGTTTTGAATCAATTGGAGCAAGCTATGAACAAATTTTAGAATAATCAGAATGAGGAGAGTAGGAGGGTCTTTGAGTAGAAACTCGCATGGCAGAGGCAAGATGTTAGGCATCAAGGACTAATTTGTCCATTAAAAATTTATTCTCCATTCACATCAGCAACCAAAACGGACACCTAACACTTTACCCTTCCAAGTCAGCATGTTGCGTTGCCGTTTTGAACCCCAACTCGACGGAGGGGTCTAATTGTCATGCATTTTATAAGGTGAGGGATTTAAATGTATTTTTAAATCTTGAGGGACGAAAATGTCCACGTTTAAAAAGGTCAGGGACCTATTTGTCCTTTACTCAAATTTTTAATTGGATGTAATATCTTCTCATCTTATATTCTTTTACTTAATTTTTCACTAATTGTCAAAAGTGCTTCTCATAGTGACCCAACACAATACTATAGTTTAACATATTTTTTTAAGGAAAGAATGGCTTAAAAGCTTTACTAAAAACCAAGTCCTTTCCAATAAAGAGTGATAGGTTCAGTTATAGCAGAACTCAACCCAGTGAAGAAAGGAGCTCCATAGTTTCAGGTGGGAATGGTGAAGACTCGGAGGTATTACTCTAAGGTGCGATTAACATCCTCGGTCTGGCCATCTGACTGCAAGTGATAAGTCATACTGTAGAAGAGGCGAGTTTCACTAAAGGTGAGCAAATTCTTCCAAAAACGGCTCAGAAAAAGGGGATCCCGGTCACTTACAATCGACATCGAAAATTCATGTAATTTTACCATCGTTCCAATGAAAGCTCTTATGGAGTCCTCTACTATAAAGCCAGGTTTCAGGGATGTGAAATGTTTCACCTTACTAAATCGATACACCACCACCAGTATGGCCGTGTAACTTGTTGACTTTGGAAGCTGGACAATGAAATCCATGGTGATGTCAACCCATAGACGAGCTAGGATTGGCAAGGGTTGTAACAACCCTTGTGACTTTGTTGGCACATACTTAGTCAATTGACAATTTGAACATCGATCAACAAAACACTGCACGTTTGACCTCATTTTTGGATAAAAGAGGTTCTCACCCAATAGCTTGTAAATCTTCAGTATGCCGCCATGTCTAGCTTTTGGTATGGAGTGAAATTCTTGCAATAACAATTCACGCAATTCTTGAAAATCAGGTATAAACAACCTTCCTTAATAAAGCATAATTCCATCATTCACTGTGTAATTTGAACTCAACTTTTCCTGCCAGTAGGGATGGCAATGGGTATCCATGGGGCAGGCTCTTCCCTCACTCTCCATCCCTGTTTAGAAATTTGGCCTCTGTCCTCGCCTCATTCCCGTCATGGGTGCCCATTTATTTTTCCCTGCGGGAGAGGCGGATACCCATGGGTATCCGTAGATATTAAATTTAAAAAATAAAAAAAACCTCAACCATGAAAATTTTCATACAATTCTACTAAATGTATCAAATCAAACCCAATTCAAACACATTCAATATTACTAAACCCAATTCAACATTATTCAACTAAATCTCTAACATACAAACAAAAATAAAATGAAATAGAAAAATTTTCAACAAAACAAAATAACAAATCTTGATCGACAATTATAGCTCGGTGATAGTACTCTCTTCTTGTAATGATACAAATTTGGATAATTAATTGGTGCAAATTTAGATATTATGCACATCATTAATTTGTTTCTAAATAAAACTTAAAAAAACATTAAACATATACTTAGCGGGTCTCCATTTTCCTTCTCGTGCGGGAACCCACGGGTTCAGGTTCTTTTTCTATCCCTACCTATTGGTATTGATCAAACAATTCCTTGGTGACAGGATCTTGCTCCAACGCTTCCCTTAGTGTAGTCTACAACAATGATTGCACAATGGACAAAGCCCTCAATTCAGCACCGACTCCTTCTTCAGGCATCCGGGACTATTTATCCGCCACCTGATTCAATTTACCAGGTCTGTACTCTATCTTAAACTCATAGCTCAATAATTTAGAAAGATAGTGTTGCTGTTCTGGTGTCAAATTACTTGTGTCATGAGCTCTTTCAACCCTTGATGATCAGTCTTAATTAGGAACCGCCGTCCTAACAGATAGTGCCGCCACTTGGCTACGACTTGAATGATAGCATAGAGCTCTCTCACATAGGCCGATGTTACTCAGAGTCTCTGATTAAGTTTCTTACTAAAATAGGCGATAGGGTGCCCATTCTGAGAAAGAACCGCGCCTACTCCTGTATTAAAAGCATTTGTCTCCACTGTAAAAGGTTGGGAGAAGTCGGGAAGAGCCAAAATAGGGATTCTTACCATAGCTGATTTTAATTCCTCAAATGCCTCATCTGCTTCTTGGTCCCAGTGAAAATTGTTCTTCTTAAATAGTTCAGTTAGGATGCTGCCAACCTTACATAGTATGGAACAAATTTTTTATAGTATCCTATAAAATCCAAAAAACCGTGTAATTGCTTGAGGGTGGTTGGTTTAGGCCACACTTGTATGGCCACTATCTTTTTCGGATAAACCTTCACCCCTTGAGCGCACACAACATGGTCTAAGTATTTCACTTGAGTCTGGCCAAAAATGTATTTAGACTTTTTTACAAAAAACTAATGTTGAGATAGAGTACTAAGGGTTGTAGATAAGTGATTGAGGTGTTCTTCTCATGACTTGCTATAGACCAAGATGTTATTAAAAAAATACAGCAATAAATTTCCATAAGTATGGATGGAAAATGAGATTCATCGTCGCTTGGAATGTGGAGGGTATATTAGTGAGCCCAAACGGCATCACTACAAACTCATAGTGTCCTTCATGGGTTTGGAATGCAGTCATAGGAATAGCATCCTATTCATGCAAATCTCGTGATAACCGGACCGTAAATCGATTTTAGAAAAATACTCAACTCTAAACAATTCATCCAAAATCTCTTCTCATTGGCGGAATCGGAAATTTGTCCTTGATGGTAATCACATTCAGTGCACGATATTCCATACAAAACCTCCAGCTTCCATCTTTCTTTTCCACCAATAACACAGGACTAGAGAAAACACTCCTACTCTCTCGTATAATACTCGAGTCCAGCATCTCTTCTACCAACCTAGCCATTCCTTCTTTTTGAAAATGTGGGTACTTGTACAGCCGCACACACACCGCTTTGGCACCCGACATAAGTGTAATATGATGATCAATCTCCCGTAGTGGGGGCAACATGGTAGGCTCTTCAAAAACCCGCTTAAACTTGTCAAAGAGATTTTGCACCTCCTCTGTTGGCATAGTCGCTTCGGCTGTCTTGGTTCCATTCTCAATCACCTTTAAATGATAAAAATCAGCAACCACTTTACTTGTCACCAGCTTGTGTAGTATTTAATTGCTAATTTCCTCCGCTGAGAGTAGTCTCTCTCTTTGGAGCATAATTTTAACATCATTCACCTTGAATTGCATTGTCAACAACCCGTAGTGAGTAATAACATAGCTTAAGCACATGAGCCGCTGCACTTCCAACACAATGTTTGCCCTTGTAAATCAATAACATAGGTATTAATGTTGAACTGGTACCCCTTGCACTACCAAAGGAGTGTTCTCACATTGTGCTTTGTACCCAATTACCTCTCCATTGTCGACTAACACTTAGAGAGGTGTAACTTGTTGTACTGGAAACTTAAGCCTTTCCGCCACACTAGCCTTCACAAAATTATGAGTTCTTCCTCCATTGATAAGAATCAACATAGGGTACTCCTTATATATTCCCTTCAACCCAAAGGTGGTAGGTTAGTACTATCCAACCATAGTATTAAAACTGGTTTTTGGTTGAGTGAGTTAGATAACAATGGATTTTTTTGGTTCTGAGGTCTCAATAACTGTTGGTTATGGGTCTTTTAGGATCTCTTGCAACTCCTCTTCGCCAATTAATAGGTAGCATGATATCTTTCAGCAATGGATTGGTGACCATTTGTCTTCACAATAGTAGCATAAGCCTTTTTCTTGTTTTTGTTTAATTTCTGCAACAGTTAATTTTTTAAATGGTGTTGCTGGTGTCTGACTTGGTGTTGTTGAGTTTATTGGGGGCTTGGGAGTTATGAGTGGGTGGTTTGATTAGAGGCAGGGATTGTCTTGGTAAAGTAGGTCGGTTCAGGTTCGGGTATTGCCTTGGGAGTGTGGGTGCTTGGTAGGGGTGATTTTAGTAGTAGCTTGACATTTTTGTTCATAGAATTTGGCTAAAGAAACAACAGATACATAAGTGGTGGGTTTTGCCAGCAGCAGCTCACATTTCAAATATTCTTGTAAACCAGATACAAACAAAGAATTAGTCACTTTTCACTGAGTCCCATAATTTGATTTAATAGGTCCTCAAACTAATTTTGATACTCAATCACGATATTCACTTACTTCAACTCCTTAAGTGTAGCTTTAGAATCATAAAAAATATTTTGTCCAAATCTAACAATTGGTGCATCTAAAAATAATTTTCATATATATTGAATGTTTGTTATTAACCCTATCTGTACCTATTATATGCAGGTCCAATGAGATTAAAGGAGATCATACGTACCCTCATATCTTCTAGAACGTCGTACTATTCAAAATATTCTCATACCTTGAAGGCTCATTCCTCAATGTCTTCACCATCAAACATGGCCAGCTCAACTTTTATTCGTTTGAGGTTTGATAGCAAGGAATATGAAGAGGACATGAGAAAGCAGGAGTTCCTTCCATCCCAGAGTTTTTCATTGGTTCCTTCAATTTAAATGCTCCCTTCAAAGTAGCGTTCAGATCCTTTAAAGCTTTTTCTATAGCAGACAGTCTGTTGTCATTTGTTGAGAATTTGCTTTTCATTTTAATTTGACTTTTTTATAATGCAGTTATCTCATCTGATAAACGAACGAGTTCATCTAAAGCTCATACTGGGTCAGCCTCTCAACGAGAGCACCAAATGTTAAGCTTATGAATTGAATCTGTAACAATTATAAATAATAGAAAAAAAATAAAAAATTATTGCAGAAATATATGTATAGTATAGTATATTAAACTAAGAAAAATAAGTGAGATCCCCTACTTCAAATTGAAGGAAAAACTCCTTACAATTCTTAACAAAATTCTTTTCTAATTCACTCTTCACCTCATGCGCTCCATATATTCAAGTTACTACTCAATTCTCTAACAAAATGAACAACTTAAACAATTGGTTCTTATTCACTATTACTCTCCTATTATTTAGTACAGTAGTCCTTCATCTACAATGAAACTTTTTGCTCTGCTTCAAGTTCAAATTCATTCATCCCTTTTTCTTTTGATCTAACTTTCTCATTTACCATTAGACTTGCACTGTTAATAATTTTCAAGCATAAAAAAAAAAAAATTTTATGAATAATTTTTATAGACTCTTTATTTATTTGCACTGTTTTTGTATATAAATCTATATGGATAATTTTTATAGACTCTTTAACCACTAAAAAAGAATAAATAAAAACATAAAGTTATGAAGATTTTAATTTCAATTCAATTAAAAATTTTGAGTTTGAATACGAAATTTAAAACATCTCTCATTTGTAGATGTGTACTTTCTTGAATTTAATTTAATTTAATTTTGAGTTTACATGTGTATGTAAAAAAATTATTTTAGTTAAATAATACGAAGAAGATAAACGCAATATTTAATATTTGAGGGGGGCCATTTGTAATATTCAAAGATATAAATGTCTCTGTAATTTGACTAATTTCTCCAAAGCAACCACCGGAGCGAAGACTCGTCCCTGAACCCTAATTCGCCGCACGCTCCACCGCCATCAACTTCTCCGACGACATGGCCAGACGCAACGACAGACTTCCTCCACCGGAAAATCCAAACACCGATTACCGGTTAAAGCGGAGAAGACCTCATCGTTCGGGACCATCAGATGCTCACTTTAAACGGCGCCGGTTGGCGCCGAAGTCGGATACTTCGACCGGAACCCACAAATCTCACCGGTTGAACCGGTTTCAAGCCTTTAGTTCTTCGTCCCAAAATCGTAGAAAGAAGAGAAGAGTTGGAAAATCCGGCGGCAGCAGCAGCCGCGGAGCGTGTTCCCGAAGATGGATTTTTTCTTCTGCAGATTGTTCCAACTTCAATGGTCAGAATTGTTACGGATCAATATAGTTGAGGGAAAACAATTTCTCTGAATTTTATTTCTCCCATGAAATTATGCCTTTAATTTTCACCAATAGTTGGTTGCAAATATGTTAGTATATATAGAAAGTGAGTTTTGTTAGGATTATTATCCATTGTAGCAGAAGTTTGACAACTTTTAGTGTTAGATTAATGCATTGATATTGTGACCTCAAGTGAAAGGAAAAGAAATAATGAAGAATTTAATTTGATCTATATTTTGGTCTGTGCAATTTACTGAACTTGTTATGAATCTAGAGAATGATTGTATTTGCTTTATTGTTGACATTAATGATGAAACGACTAATGTTCTGTTCTGCATTTTGTTAAAAATGTTTGTGATTTAGAGTGGATTGTGTTTATCTGAGAATTCTTTCATTTGCTTTGTAGATAAGGTTACTATAGTTTCATACAACATACTCGGTGTTGAAAATGCGTCAAAGCATCTGGATTTATATGCGAATACTCCACGTAGTTTCTTGGAGTGGGAGAGGCGGAAAAGGCTCATATTTGAAGAGATCAATACCTACAATGCAAGCGTGTTGTGTTTCCAGGTATTTTGATAATCCTTCCCTGATATATTTTATATATGTATAACATAGCACAACTAATAAGCTTCTTGTAACTTGTGGACATTTTACATTTAGGATATACTTTTGAGCTTTGAAAGGCACTTGTTTAGCATATGTATTCTTTTTATTAGCTACAACTATTGGTTAAATGTAACAAATATTGAATAAATGACCATTTGTACCCATGAAAGATGATAACGCTGACATATGTACCCATGATAGATCGAAACTGATCTTGTACCCACGAGAGTTGCCCTCCGTGTGACAAAAATACCCTGTTTTGGTTAAGTGCTTACTTCGTTATTATCCGAACCTACGTGGCACCCCAACCCTCCAAAACCCTATCCCTCTTCAATTCCATTTCTAATTTCAACCACCTATTCCTCTTTCATGACGGCAGCTTCCTCCTCCTCTGCCGCCACTGCTGCTCTTCCGTTACTTGGCACTATCGCTTCATCCCCGCGCTTTCCTTCCCAAATCCCAACTCTCCCTCTTTTCCAAACCCCCTTCATCAAACAGTGAGAAGCTCCAAACAATCACAAAACATCTATGGGGATGGGAAATACCATGCCATGCCTCCATCAAAAACAAGCTTTGGAATTACTTGGCACTTTTGTCCAGAGAAAAAAAAAAAAGCACAAAGTGAATGTGAATAATATTACTCTCAAGAAAAGCACTTGAACTCCGAAAGCAAAAACTCTTGTATAAATAAAAGTTGGTTCTGAACAACACAAATACGAACACATATCCTACTACTTTTTCACTACTCTAGCAAATAATAATGGCTTTGCTTAATCTCTTTTCCATCTTCATGCTTTTAACCTCATCATTTGAGGCTTCACTTTCATCAGCATCGAAACCCAAGACCTGAACTCCATGATTGCACAAGCCTGCATGAACATCGAAAACCAAAACTCAGGCCTCGCCAACATCCAAAACGAGCTCGTCAAGATCGGCCCCTAAGCCCCGCTTCCGTGTTGAGCGCTGCACTCGGTGAGCAAAGTTCACCACGTTCTCCGTGAGCAACCGCGAGCAACTAGACATAGAAGACTGTAAGGAGCTTCTAGACTATTCCGTTTCGGAGCTGGCATGGTCCATGGGAGGGATGAGAAGAATCCGTGGCGGAGATATAAGCGCGTAATAGGGTTGATAGAAGGTGTTGATTTTGCGGAAAGTCGAGCGCCAGCGATGGAGAAGGGTTTGAAAAAGAGAGAGAGTTGGGAAAGAGAGCATGAGGATGAGTTGGGAGTTATTTGAATTTTTTTTTGTTTGGGTCTTAATTAATTTTTTCTGTGTAGATGTAGGTATTGATTGATTTTTTTTTATGAAAAGTGGACACTTTTTTTTTTGTCATAAAAGATGTATTTTTGTGTTCTTGAAAATATTAGTTTAGTGTTTTGCACATATTATTTTTATTCTAATACTATTAATAATCTTATTGTTAATAATATTTTAGACTATAATCATTCATTAGTTGTGATTTTATTATTAGTTATATGGTTAATTTTGTAGTAGGTAAATTAATCATTAGTTATATGGTTAATTTTTGTAGTGAGATACATAATTTACGTTATAAAAAAATTATAATAGTGCATAAGAATAAAATGGCTTAGCATTTAGAATTTAATTTTGGTTCGTTTAGGGTTTATTTTGATGATAATATATTTGGTACGTGATAAAATTTTTGTATTGTAACAATTGTAAATTGATGATAGAATTTAGTGTTTAATTAGAATTCTTTTCGTAAAACCTTTGTAAAAATTTTGAATATATTTAGTTAATATAGTTGTTAGAATTTCAAAATATAATTTATAATTTTTACTAAAAAATGAAATACGTATGCTTTTCTCATGAGTATTTTACTAAATGGCATCATGTTATTTAACAAGTTATATTCATGCTTGACAATAAATAATTTATTGATGTAAAAACGATCACAAAAAGAATATGTTAGATGGATGTTAATTTAGAATGATTCATATATATATATATATATGTGTGTGTGTGTGACCGGAAAGATTAAAATGAGGGTAAATCACATAAACAAACTGAATGTGTTCTAAATTTATATGAATGTCCAAAATGCAAAATGGTTATATGAATTTATTACAAATTTTTGTCAAAATCATTAAATCTAAACCCAAGAATTTGATTTACTTTGAGTGTGGTTCGATTATTATAGTTTCGATTTATCTCCATAGAAGCTGATCCTATTAAATTGAAGCTATTGACTTCGTTTTACCTAAATTAACATGAGATAGTCTTCACTAAAATATTTTTTCATAGTAAATTGATTCCAATGAATTCCATTTACTAATACACCTACTAATTCGAATCACATGTAATTGAACATTCATGTAAATTTGAAACTCATTCAGTTTATTTATGTAATTTATCCTTAAAATGAATGTTGTCACTTTTATACATTAAATTCGTTAATATAGAGATTAAGTAGAGTATTATCTATTATTGGATATGATATGATATCATTCTTTCATGATTCATTTAGGTGAATTTTAATTAATTAAGATCCAAACAAAAAAAAATTCAAATAACTCTCAAATCCATAAGATATTATGTTTATTATTTTGGTTTTTCATAAAAAAAATTCAATTAAGACCCAAATCCAGAGAAAAAAAATGGCCTGGCCCAAAAACTTAAATCCATTAAAGAAAAAAAAAACAAAAACAGCCCATCATTATCATTCATCATTAATACCTAATCAACTTTATATTATTAAATTATTGATGAAATTAATTCATTGCAGTGGGATCCACATATCAGCTTTTGTCTTCCACTATATTTATAATTGTACTCTCTCTCTCTAGACACTTGTTTTACTCAAAACATGACAACACATTTCTATACATATAGAAGGAATCTTTTTTCTACATGATAGAATTCACCTTTTATTTTTTGCTTTCTGCATTTTATTTTATTTTTTTCGTTTACAACAAACTAAAGCATTTCTTTTCTTTACTCTTTTGAGCTTGTCTTTTCAAAATTAACATGGGAAATGAGAAGAAAAAGAGGGGCTGAAATTGTCAAATTGCATACATTCAATTCCTCTACAGCTGATCTTAAAGATTCTCATTCAGATTGCAACACACAAAATATCAAATAGATTTGAAGTTTCATTTATACTGTTTATGACAAATTGTAAAACTCACAGATCTACAGCAAAATTGAGAGCTTGAATCTTGTACAGGTCTAGCAAGGGCACACAAGAAAAAAACCAAGAACTTCGTTATTAATGATAAACAAAGCCTCAACAATATAAAGATATGCCTAAATTTTGTTTTGCCTATATGTACTGAGATACTCTCTGCAACTTTAGCTCCCGCTCCCAGTTTAATTCTTATAACAGCAAAGTTTGTAAAGATATTACAAATTCAGAGTTTCATCAAACCAAGTCAACTCTGAATCATCAAAAGCAGTTTCAATATGTGGAAGAGTGCTGCTACCTTCACCATCTTTCACATCCCACATAGCACAGCCACCATTGTCATTGACCAAGAAACTATCAACTTCATACCCAACCGGTGATTGCACAGTTGACTCCTCAAGCAAATGCTGAAATGAATGATGATCTTCCACATGAACCGGTTCCATTACACCTTCAAGAGCACTTGTTTCCACATTGTCCTTTCCTTCAACAGCTGGACCATTGCTATCATTATCAGATGATGCTCTTGTCACCGCGACATCAAGCACGGATGCTGGGGATGGATGAGACAACACTTGATTGCCATCTTCTAAGTCCAATACACCAATCATTCTCCTCAAAGCAAGCAATGAGTTCACAAATTCAATTCTCTTCTTCTCATAAGCCATGGCAGCTTCTTCCTCCGTATTGAAAGTACCAAGCCACACTCGCACGCCTCGGATGGGGTCTCGGATTTCTGCCACATACTTCCCCCATTTCCTTCTTTGAACACCTCTGTACTTGCTGGATGATCTCCGGCTTCTATGGTTTCGCAAAAGGTTAAGACATGGTTTGATTTTGTCAATGCTGATACCTTGTTGTAAAGAATCATCATCATCCACTTTATACGATTTGGTTGGCATGCATGGAACCAAGATTTCTCTGATGAATCTCTTAGGACCATGTTGTTCATAGTCATTGCTCAAAAAATTGTCATCTTCTTCGCTTGAACAATCTGTTGCATATGGGTCACTATAAATTATTCTAATTCTCCTCATAATGTTCAAATTTCCTTCTTTTCCCCTCTTGCATTTCATTCCTTCAAGACCAGAATCATTCAAAATTTCAAACCCAAGACCCGTCTCACAGTGAGTCACAGAATTTGAAGATAAAATAGGAAAAAACTGAACCTTCTCAAAGGAAATGTGAACTGAATGTGAAACCTCCAAGACCCATGTCATGAATTTCACCACAGAACCATAAATTATTATTTTAAAACACTAAAATGCAATGCAGACATAAGGTGAAGAATCTACTTACCCTTTTTTTTTAATCTAACGATCTTAGCATGATGGAAAAGGTTGGACTGTGCTGTTTGGGACTCTGATGGAAGTGATTGCATGCAATTGCAAAGGTGAACAAAGAACAAAATGCATGAAAGGAAGCAAATAGAAGGGACAGAAAAAGAAAAAACCAGACACTACTAATTCATAGATTCACACTCTTCAGATTTTTAAGATTAAGAAAAGGAAACATATATTTGGTTTCAATTCTCTTATTTTCTGCACAAATCCTTGACAGTATTCCCTTTTTATCAACCACCTGGTATTTACACGTGAACAGGGTGAGTCAATGATTAATCATTTATTAATTTGTATATTGGTAATGCTAGAATATAGAAATAATAAACTAAAATTACCTTATTTAACTTAAATTTATAATTTTATATATTTAACATCTATAATTATATATCTATTATATAAAATATTAATTAATTTTTTCAATGATAATTAAGAATTATAAAATAAGATAAGAGATAATTAAGGAATAAAAAAATTCCAAACATTTTTATTTGTATATAACCATTAGAAAAAAATTGTAGACTCAAAATAGAAATTGAGCCATCAACATTTAGTCAAGAGAAGGGAGAATCACTTAAATCAGCTACACTTAGTGCATGTTTGGGTGTCATTATTTTGTTTAAAAAATATCTTTTTTCAATGAAAAAATATCTTTTTTATTTTTTAACATGTTTGGCAAATTTCTAGTAGTAAAAATAAAAGCACTAGTAAAATCAAAAAAGATCTTTTTTGAGAAGCTGTAATTTACATCTTTTTTTAAAAGATCTTTTTTTCTTAAAAAAAGATGTTTTTCATGTAATAAATAAACAAAAAAAATACTTTTATATTGTTATACCCAAACATAATTGATTGATAAAAAGACCTTTTTACATGAGATATCCAAACATAAAATTACTTTTACTTCTCTATAAGATCTTTTAAAAAAAGATAACTCGAAAAAAGATCTTTTTTAAAAGATCACCCAAACAAACCCTTACACTCCCTAACTTAGGTTAAATAAAAATTGCTTCTAAAAATTACTGCTTGAATTTCAAAATAAATACTAATTTAGTAAAGTAATATATTAAAAATTTTATGTATTGATTTTCACAAAGGAAACTTTATGTATTCAGATAATTAGGTGATATATTTAAATTTTAATGTATTTAAAAAATTCATATATATTAGTTTAAATAGACAATTATATTAAATTGATCTTAGTAAGATGACTGATGTTATTGAACATTGCACAAGTTTTTTTTTTTGAACATACGATAATGTTAATTTAATATTAACAAAATCCAAGAGTGAATCTAAAAAATCTTGTATCTTAATTAAGAGTTTAACCAAAACAGAAAAGCTCCGCATATGCTTTACAAGTTTATTAAGTAATAAACCCAAAAAATGCGCTGCTAGACATACGTGGAATACACGCGCTCTATAAATATCATGCGTATATATAACTACCAAATTTAAAAGATCTGTTTCCTTTTTCGTTCTCCTTATTTTCAGATTTGGTCGTTCTTCTTCTCGCTCCTCTTCCTCCTTCTTCTCGATCGTTCTTCTCTACTCCTTTCTCACTGGTATGTTCTTTGTCATTTACGTTAGTTTCTCTCTCTGCAACTCCATCTTCGTTTTCTATTCGATTTCTGAAATCAAAGTTTGAATTCGTTTTTGAAGATAATGGATGATTCAACCTCAGATTGTTAGCTGAATCCAGGCGAAGTGGACTATGAATTTGAATCTGACGAAGTTCCTGAGGTTTGAATGTAATGTATTAGTTTTGATTAATTATCTGGAATTTATAGCAGACGTTCGGGTGTAGATCAGACTTTTTTTGGGTGTATTTTTGCTAGAAGTATGGGTGTATTTACACTTTACTGCTTTTTTGTTATTTTAATTGAGTTGTTGTTGTTCAGGTGTATTATATCAGACATGATTGGGTGTGTTTTTAGTTTTTGACATGGTGTATTCTGCAGCCTGTGTATTTACAGTTTATGGCTTTTATTGTCATTTTAGTTGAGTTGTTGCGGTTCCGGTGTATCATATCAGACATGATTGGGTGTATTTGAATCGTATCTATGGGTGTATTGACATGGTGTATTCTGCAGCCTCTCTCGGTTGTTGATGACCAGCTTGTTCCGAAGGTTGGAATGACCTTTACCACCCTTGAAGATGCTGAAAAATTTTACAGGAACTACGCCAAGGCTGCAGGTTTCTCTACAAGAGTTCAGAGCACAAATAGGAAGGGAAACGAGATTAAGAATCAACTGATTACATGTAGCAGAGAGGGAAAATGGAAATCTAAAATATCTCCGACCGAGAAGACCAATCCGACAGCCGGTTTAAACTGTCCTGCAAGAATTTATATACACACATTGAAGGATGTCGGTGCTTGGATCATTTCAAAGGTTGTGCTGGATCATTCACACCCCTGCTGTCCAAGTAAAGCAGAGATGCTCAAACAGCACAGGGAACTAAGCATGTCCATTCGTCGTACAATAGAGAATAACGAGGAGGCCGGTATCAGACCAAGAAAAACCTACCAATCATTTGTCGTGGCTGCCGGGGGTCACCGCGAGTTAAATTTTATCGAAAAGGACGTGAGGAATTACATTACCAGGAAAGTGCGGAATGTTTCCGAACAAGAAGATGCAAAGGAATTCGGGAAATATTTGTTAAGAATGAAAGAGAAGAATCCGAATTTCTTTTTTGAGCTCGAACTCGAGGAAGATCAATCGATTAAGCTGGCTTTTTGGGCCGATGCAAGAAGCAGAGCTGCCTTTGAGTATTTTGGAGACGTCATTTCATTCGACACAACCTACAATACAAACAGGTAATAAACTACCCCTATTTATGATGATAAATTAATGTATTTTTATGAATCCGCAGCAGAGGTGTATATTGGCTGTTTCATTGGGTGTATACGAAGCATTTGTTGGGGTGTACCTAATGATTTTGCATTCTGCACTATGGTAATTTGTTTCAGGTATAATTTGGTCTGTGGTTCTTTTGTCGGGGTGAATCACCACGGTCAGTCAACACTTCTCGGATGCTCTTTGATGAAGAACGAAGAAATTGAATCATTCAAATGGTTATTTCAATGCTGGCTCCATTGCATGGGAGGAAACGCTCCGAAAGGGTTTCTCACCGATCAATGCGCATCAATGAAAAGGGCTTTAGAGGCCTGTATGCCAACAACAATTCACCGTTGGTGTATTTGGCACATTATGAAGAAGATTCCAAGCAAATTAAACGGGTACAAGGGACATGCCGATATGGAACAAGAAATGAGCCAAGTTATTTGGAACTCTCATAGCAAAGACTCATTCGATAGGAATTGGAATGATTTTCTGCTGAATTTTGGTCTTGCGGATAACAAGTGGCTTTCAGGTAATGTCTTTTTAAAATCTGCAGCAGAGGTGTAAATTGCATGTTTTTTCGGGTGTATTTACAGTCTGTGTTTGGGTGTATTATGCAGATCTGTACGAAGACCGTCACATATGGGTTCCTATCTATCTGGATCACCACTTCTGGGCAGGGATGAGAAGCACACAAAGGAGCGAGAGCATGCATTCATTTTTTAACAAGTTTATCACCCGGAACAGCTCGCTTATTCAGTTCGTCAAACAATACGATAATTGCCTCGGAAGCAGGGAGCAAGAAGAAAGAGAATCAGATGCTGCAGATTTTCATACGGTCATACCGTGTGCAACAAAATCCTCCATTGAAGCTCAGTTTCAAGATGCGTACTCTCATCAAAAGTTTAGGAAAGTCCAAGCGCAATTCAGAGGAAAGGCGAATTGCATCACCAGATTAAAGAATTCCGCTCTAGGCTATTCAGTATACGAAGTCGGAGAACAAGTTTCCAGCTCAATATTCAACAAGTTCGTGGTTACTTACGACTCAGTCGCAGCCGAGGTAAAATGCCAATGCTTATTATTCGAGTCGAGAGAGATACTGTGCCGTCATGCACTAAGCGTGTTAAGCTTCGAACAAGTAAGCCAAGTGTCACCGAGATATATACTGGAACGATGGAGCAAGAAGGTAAAGAGGCGACACACACACATCAAGAGCAGCCACGACGAGCCACTAATGGAGCCAAGAAGCAAGAGGTTCGACCAATTAGTTTTTCGTTTGCAAAATATTTGCGAATTTGCATCCGAATCGGAGGAGCTGACTGCAATTCTGCACCGTGCGTACGATAACGTCATGGCTGAGATGGAATCATTAAAAGCCAAAAGGAAGGGGACATCTTCTTTATCCCACGAAGACGCCAACTTGGAATCCGTTAACGAGCTTCAAAGCCCGCCAAGGATTCGAACAAGAGGACGTCCAAAAAACAAGCTAGGTTCAAAGCTGGACAAACAGATTGCAAATGCCACAAAGAAGAAGAAAACGAAAGTTTTAAACGAGGTAAAAGTAATGTTCTTTAAATTTGTGGGGATTGAGTTTATTTTTCTCATTAATAGTTTAGCTAATATGTGAGTGTTATATTCAGATAAACGTGTTTGATGCTGCATCAGCGGTGCATTCAAATTCCAGCCAATATCAAGGACATGTTATGAATTATCAGTTCAGGGTACCAGCAGCAGGGGATAACTCTTTGGGTGTATAGTTTTACAGAATATGGGTGTAAAAGCACTGTTCTTTTGGGTGTATTTTTGTTAATTCACAATTTACATATAGATACATATATAATATTTGTGTTTTAGGGTTTACAATTTAGGGGTAAGGGTTTAGGTTTTAAGTGTTTAGGTTTCAGGGTTTTAGTCTCAAAGCATCGGGGGGGGGGATAAGGTTCAGGGTGTATATTCAACTTTATTTGGGTGTAAAAATTCGCAGGTTATGGGTGTATATTTGATTTGATATTTTTCTTCATATTTTAGTACCTGTAATTCATACATTTTGAATACAGCACAGACAGTTTAACAGCACAGACAGTTTGGATGTATATTTTATCCAATCTTGGGTGTATTATTAAACTTGCGTTGGGTGTAAAAGTTTATAATTTGCGTTTATATATGCCTTTGATGTTTTCCTTCATATTTTACCACCTGTAATACAGCTTTTGAATACAGCACAGATAGTTTAACATCACAGACAGTTTAACTATGAAAAAAAATTTCATTCAATAGAAGTTGTTTATAAATTTTTACAGCATTTGTTCAATGTACAAACTAGCTAGCAGTTGGATTACGCAGTTTCTATATCAGCAGAATTTATTTGACAAAACGGACTCAATAATACAGAGGATGGCTTCGACAGCCTTATTGCATTACTCTCTCTAATTGCCTGATCTCTTTCTTTATTCATTTCACTGAATAGTATCCGCGAAGCATACTCAACTCTATAGTGGTCCACCTCCTTCTACAATTAAAAAGTATATTCTGTTTAAACAGCAATATTAATTCAGTAAAGTAATACAGAGTTATATTGTTCTAAAGACAGTTACCTGTTTCCAATTATCTCATTCATACTTCCCCTTTTTAATGTTTTCCGGCTCAATTAACTCAAGCCACTTCATAACGTAGATACCGCAGTCATAGCTGAAAACGAAGAAAATAAATTACAAATCTCATTTAGGAAAGTTTAATGTTCAGAGTCACAAATTTATACCTTGATTTTTGGCCTGATATTTTAACATATGATGCTTTAATTTCCTTCTCCTTCTCGTCTTTCTGCAGAGGTTCCCCGCCAGCATATGCTCTCAATCTTGAAAATACATATCCCTTAAATACCAAAACAAATCAGTAATGCACCCGAATGAATGCACAAGATACAACCAACTGAATGGATAATATACACCTAATACAACTAACGAAATACACCCAACTTGATAAACAACATACACCCAACTTGATCAACAAAATACACCCAAATGGTTCCACAAAATACACCCAACTCGACAAAAAAATTACACCCAAAGGAGAACATAATTACACCCAAAGCAAAACATACATACACCTTATATTGAACTGAAATAGACCTATCTATTAAAGTAAAGAACACAGAGGCAACTTACAGTGAATTTATTAAGCTCCTTTCTCTCATCGCTTGGAGCTTTCTTGTGTAGCGGGTCAAGTATATGACATCTCCGCTTTCTTGTATCAATGACCCATAACCACCAATGGCCCGAGTAGCAAACAGGTGCAAAAATCTGAAGGATTGCCACATTTCAACAGTGTGTTATTTTATTTAGCATATAAGTAAAGAACGGTACTAACAAATTTAGCAAATAAAAACTTACATATGGATGAGAAGTTAATTTTTTTGCATCTATGAAGGAAATAAAACTCGGGTAGTCTTCCACCCTGAATTCTTTATTGGTTTTCGGTGATATGAATTCCCCCTTTGGGTGCTTCGAAAGGGCCATGCTCTGCAACAATTGCGAAACAAAAAATAAAATACTGAAAATACACCCAAGTGAATACTTTAAATACACCCAAATGACTACCCAACTTACACCCAATAGAACGTAAAAAATACACCCAAATCAATACAGAAAATACACCCAAAATTCGTAGAAGTAACACTTACCACAATATCGGGGGGCAGACAGTATACTTGTTCTTGAAACCTTTTATCATTTTTCCGGTTGAGGATGTGGCACATGGCAGATACAATCTAGAAATATATGCCGAAATCAATTTACGTTAATAAACATTGCAACAAAACTTTGGTGTAAAACATTAATGTTATTCTAATATTACCTCAGATTCTATATAACTTTCTGCCTGGAGGGATGCAAGGTGCATTTTAAATAAAATGTAATTATCTTGGGCAATCAGAGTGCACATGTGGTCATACTCGTTAGTACTGCCATCTGCGTAAGTCTTCAGTCGTGTCCCCCAGATGTAGCACTTTTCTTTCATATCATCCGTAATCTGATTTATTCCCTCAGGAGTTTCAAACTTCCCAAAACTTTCTCCCCCAGTCTCCCTTTGAATTTGTGGACTTTTACTTTTTTCTTTCGCCGCACTGCTTGCTATTTTTTGTACCAAATCGTCTAATTGTTCTAGCAAATTTGCAGTTTATGGAGATTTTGCCCTTTCTGTCTCCTGCGTTGACGCTCCCTCCTGGCTTGAATCAGTCAAGCCAAGGCTGAATGATGGCACTGGATCTGTTTTAGGAACATAGGATGCTGTCCGTGCCATCATCATCAGGGCAGTAACGTCTTCTGTGGCTGGATGACTGCGTCATCATGTATAACGTATTATAAGAGTAAGAATATACGGATCATAAGCAAAGATTGATTTTAGTCTGATGAACTTACATTTTAGATGGAGCTGGGGGAAGCGTGGGTGTGGTTTCTTGAAGTTGTTGGGGGGGTTCAGGAGTGCTGCACAGTTACACAAAATTAATCATGGCGTAAAAAAAACTAATCAGGAACAATATACACCTAAACTGTTAGCAAATATACACCCAAACTCTAAACAAATATACACCCAATACTATTTCTTACGTTTCTGTAGTTCCTTCAATCTGTAGCGGAGGGGTTGGTTCAAAATCTGTCTCAGGTGTTTCTTGAAGTTCCGGCACAGTGGTTGTTTGGGACGCCGGCACAAAAACTTGAATCGGGACTCTAAACAAGAAGAAAAATGAAAGGTTAACAACGCCTTTGAAAATAATAAGGTTATAAGGTTGAAATATTCTTGGAAAACTCACATTGCAAGCGCATCCGACGGTGTCTGTTCCCTCACAACCATCATATTCGAATCAGCCGGACTCAACCTAAAATACACCCAAAGAAAGTCAAAAAATACACCTGAACAATTCAAAAAGAAGACAGGCTTTGTTTTTTGAGAACTTACATATTTGTAGTTTTTGCTTTTTTTTTCCTGCCTTTTTTTTCTTGAATAAAATAATAAAGGGCTTTTTTTTCTAAAAAAATATATACAGAATTAGAAGTAGAAGGTAATAGAAGAACAAAAGTAACGGTTATTTGAAAGAGAAATTACATGCTCTCTGACGGCTGGTTTACACTACTCTGTTCTGTGCGTCCTTGAGAGGAAGGATCATCACTTCCCAAGTTCACAGCCGGTATTCTAAACAGATTTCATGTTATTCAGACAAAATAAGATACATGTATAAAATACACCCAAATGAATGCACAAGATACAACCAATCGAATGGACAATATACACCCAACACAACAAACGAAATATCCCAACTTAATAAACAACATACACCCAACTTAATCAACAAAATACACCCAAATGGTTCCACAAAATACACCCAAATCATGATAACAAGATATTATTAAATAAAGCTTCTTACGTTTCAGAGGAGACATAGCGACCTTCTGTCGATCGCATGTCAGCTTGGTTCTCCCTGCGAAACAATAAACAATTATTAGCAAAGAAAACACACCAAAATTTGAAATAGACACCCCAACAAGACATACCCCTCTGCAGCAGATTTTTCAACGTTTCCCCTCAGCAATTCATCTAGTTCTTCACTTGATATTTCATATCTCTCACTACATTCATAAAAGAAGATGTTAACAAAAATAATTACGATGATAGACGGTAATATAGCTAATGAGGTACTGTACCCATCAAAGTATTGATCTTCTTCAGGGGATGAATGCTCAACAACAACTTTTTTCTTTTTTGATTATGTTCTGGGTGGAAAAAAAAAGTATGAATCAGAAATAAAAAAGTAATTTTATCACAGAATATTTATCCAAAGAAGTGCTTACTTTTTTGGTGTTGTTTTTGTCTTTTTCTTTTTCTTTTCCTTCTCCGCCGGTGATGATTTTTCGCTTCTATAAGTTAATAAGAGACACTTCAGTTAATACATGAAATCTTTATAATGAAGCCAAAAGAAAGGAGTAATAATTTCAGAATATTACTCATCACTTGATTCAGATTCAGATTCTGAATCAGAATCTGACTCCTCTTGACTCTTCTTTCTTTTTCTGGAGTCCATTCTGTAAGGCAAACAATCATTATTTAGAACATACTAAAGATATAAAATACACCCAAATGAATGCACAAGATACACCCAACTGAATGGACAATATACACCCAACGCAGCAAACGAAATACACCCAGCTTAATAAACTATATACACCCAACTTGATCAACAAAATACACCCAAATGGTTCCACAAAATACACCCAACTAGAAAAAGAAATTACACCCAAGTATGGTACTTACTTTTTCCCCTTTTTGCTGGGGTGTTTTCTTGCTGAATCCTCTGAGTCTTCTTAAGTCTCAGACTCAGAGGTAGAACTGTCACTGTCAGTAGTTGTTTCTTCCTCCGAAGACAATGTTGAACTTGCCTTCCTTTTTTTTGTTTTCTTGATTTCTTGTTTTTTTTCTGTTTTCTTTATTTTTTTTCATTTTCTCTCTTGTTTGCGCCATGTTTACAATCCCCTGAAACATCAGATAATTTATTTAGCAGCATTCAGATAAATAAATATACACCCAACATATTATGTTCAACTTACCAAAATTTCCTCTGTTTCTGCATTCATTCTTTCGACCAACTGCTCCTTACTCCAGTTGGCAATCTATGGTTTTGGTGGTCTTTCAGCCCTCTTCTTGCCTTTGTTTTTTGAAAGATGAAAGTATATTATCATCAGGGCAAAGAGGCAGCCATCAATTGCCTTCTTCTTTTTCTCCTTGTAGTCTGTGATGCCCTTGACGATGAAGGTCAAAACATGGCCCCCCCAGTTTCGCTCCGAGATGCCGTCCATCTCAAAAATTGGGACCAGGTGCACAGGCGAGATTTTGTTTATTGTCGTTGGCAAAAGGAACGCCATCTGTATATAGAGGATGAAAATCCTCTTGAACATTAGGCGTTCCTCTTCGTTACCAACGCCGATATCCATCATCTCATCGGTAAGACTTTTGAGGGTCTTACCCTGGAATCTTCTAAAAATTATTTTGTCATCCTCAGAAAGTTTCTTATACTCGACTTTCTGAGGAAACAAATTTTCTACAAAAAGGAAAACAACAAAGTATCAAAGTCGGTTCAAATACACCCAAGCATCAACCTTAAATACACCCAAGCATCAACTTAATATACACCTATAATTTTGAGCTAGTTCCTTGTTGCATTGATGCCAAGCGCATGACCTATCTTTCTTGGGGTTATTTTGAAAGAACCATATCCTGTTTCCAGTCTGTTCTCCCCAAGTTTGAAGTTGTTTGCCAGCTCCCTTAACAGTTGGTGATGCACCCTTAGTGGTGGGATGTGCATCAACCCACCGAATCCTAGATCCCTCACAATCACCTTCTTCTCCTCAGTCATGTTTCTGAATTTATCACTTAGGAGATGTGTGGCACACTTAAGGTCTTTTGTTTGGTTTCTTGCTGCCATTTTCTCTGAAACAAAAAATACACCCAAAGACATCAGTAAGATACACC
>NC_029789.2:135353335-135358260 GCF_000816755.2 Arachis ipaensis
TAGTTTGATGGTGTGTTGATGGAGGTTTCGAAGGTTAGCGACGAGTTGTATATTTTGATTTTCGATTTTCGCTCGAAAACGGAAGGATTGCGTTTTCTTCGAATTACTTTGAGAAGTGGAAGAAGTGGAAGAGTCTGCCATTACTCGAAGCGTACGTAACCGTTTTGAGTGGGAGCACGTGAATGTTACGCTCCATTCAATCCCTCTTCATGCGCGTGAATTGTTTTTGGGCTGGGCCAAACTTGTAAAGCTTGTAACTCGTTTTTGCTTGTATGTGTAGCAGGCCTGTTATGATAATCAAATAATAAAAGGTATCATTAATATATGCTTAAAGGTGTACAAGGTCCAGTTCGATCCAAAGATTCGAACCGAGCTCAAAGCATTTTGGGCCACATTGGCTCGGACCTAAAATGACTCGAGATGGTCGGGGAAAAAAACGAAACCTGGAGGAATACCTTAACCAGGATTGGGCTATAGTTTGGGTCATCCGACTCGGCCCCGTGAGGTTTCGTACTTCTCCATAAGGGTGTATATGACTCGGTCTGATGCGAAGATCCAGTCCAAACTCAAACACTTTAGGGGCTAATTTGGTATGATTTTACTGGGTCTAGGGTTGGATAAGGATCTCAAAAATAGATCCAATCATTATTTAGGTTCGGATTCGGGTTAGGACGAACCCGACTTTACCCGACCCATGTACATGCTAAGGGATTAAAAAAGGTATATATTTAATTTTAATATTATGTTATATTAATTATAAGCTTATTATTTTGTTTTTAATCACACTTGTTGAATTAGAAAATAGATCAAAGAAGCATGAAATTAAAATTTATGGACAAATTCAAGTTCAAATATGGATATCAACTTCTCGGTAACAAATATATTTTTTTTCTTCTTTATAAATAAGTGCATCATAATTTTTTGACATAGAATTTATCAAGACTAAGATTTTACCGGTTTAGACTTAGTTTCAGTGTTACCCGAAAGTAGTATAATTTTACCGGGTCTAGAGCCAAGTAAAGGTCTAAAAAATGGACCTAATCATTATTTAGAGACGAATCCGGATCAAGACGAACCCGTCTTCACCCAACCCATGTCCACCCCTACTTCTCCAAATGCTAGAGTAACTAGTTAGGACATGCACTCAATCACTCACGTAGCGCACAAGGCCATCACCAATTCACCACGTAGTGCCCTGACCTAAACCCCCTATCCTCTTAGCACGCAGCCACGCACTCTCAGCCCCCATCTCATGCATGGCACCACCCTTTCCCTCTCAGTCTTCTCTCTGTCTCTCACCATTCTCAGCGACAACGACACCAATGCGACGGCGCTTTTCTGCTCCATCAATCAGTCACTAGAACCTAGTCCCGCCACCACTAGAAGCTCACGCGAAATTCAATCAGCCACCACCTCTATTTTACTGCCCGTGGTCATCTTCTTTTTCTCTTCTCTTACCTCTGTTCTCAAGTTTAGGTAAATAATTAATGTTCTGAATTTAAGAATGTTGATTATTTGAACTCTTGATTAGTATTTTGATTATTGTTCTGATTAGTATTTTGATTATTGTTCTGACTTCTGATTATTAATGATGGTTATTTGTTCTTAATTTTGATTATTGCTGATTTTGTTTGCTTAGGCAGCATTTGTTTTTGAGAACAGGACACGATAAGACAATGAGAACAAGACATAAAGGACAAAGACACAAAATTTAGTGTTTTTGCATTCTGTTTGGTGATAAAGTAGATCAAATTATGAAAATTTAATTTATTCTCATTTTTTCATTCAAAAAATTTGAGAAGAAAAATATAATAATAAAAAATTAACAAGAATAATGAAAGAAAAAATAAAAAATAAGTTGTGTCATTTGTTAGTGCCTCTGTGTCCTTCCTGTCATGATGGACACAAAATACACTAATTCAGTGTCTCTAAACACAATATCTTTTCCTATGTCTTATCTGTCAAACATGATTTTGTATTTCTGTGTCCCTGTCTCGGTGTCTCGCCCCTATAAACACAACGCAGCCTTAGTGATGGTTATTTGTTCTTAGCTTTGATTATTGCTGAACTTCTGATTTGTTTCAATGCTACTGAAACTTCTGATTATTGTTGAATTATTGTTAAAGGTCCGGTTTTCACTCGGCCCTAAAGTATTTAGGTTTCATCGAGTCTAGGGTCGGATTATGGTCTAAAAAATAGATCGGTATATATTTAAGGTCGGGTCTAAGTTAGGACAAATCCGATTTTCACCCGATCCATGTACACTTCTAAATTTAATCACATACAATAAAAAAACGTGCATATTGATGATTTTATATTACTACTAGATTTAATTATTCTGTTACTCTTTATAATTTTATCAAATTAGCAATTAGATCATTTATAATTTTTTTCTTTCGGTTGAATCTCTATACTACTTATTAATTTTAATTAGGTCCTTACCATTATAAAAAATGTTAAAATTAACAAAATATTTTTTCATAAATTAAAAATATCCATAATTAAGAATCTAATTAAATATTTGACTATATTTTTTTTGGGAAGTTTTAAAAGTTATTTTTTTAGGCTTTTAGCTTATGAAAAGTCATATTAACGGTGTTTAGTATAGTTTTTTAAATATGCTTTTAACCTCTCAAAAAGTTGTTTGAAAGTTTTTGAAAAAGTAAAAAGAAATTGACTTCTCTCATTTTTATTAAACAATTTTAAAATAAGTACTTTTATGACAACTTTACAAATACAAAAATAACTTATTTATAAGTTGTTTTTAATATAAATCTTTATATTTTAAATTCTTTTTTCAAAAGAACTTAATTAAATTATTTACCAAAATTAGTTTAAATCAAATTAAAATAACTTTTAATAAATACAAGTAATAATAATTGTGTCAGATAAAATAGCTTTTAAAATTTAAAAATATTATAATAGACATAAATATAAGAGTTAAATTTAGAATTAATTAATGTATATGATTATATTAGACTTTTTAATTTTCATAAACACAAATCAATTTTAAAAAACTTTTTCTTAAGTGTTTTTAAAAGCACTCTTAATTTTTAAAAACTACAAATACAAACACATAAATTTTTTAATTGGAAAATGCTACTTGTACAACAAAATTCAGCCTTTGATCAGCCTTTAATATTATTTAATTAATTTTTAATTAAAATATATTTTTATTTTTTAAGATACACATTTATAATTAAGATTAATTTAAATTTTAAAAATTAAAATTTCTCTAACTTTCTACCCACTTTATAGTTAGTTATTATTTCATTCTTTTACGTTTCTTCTCTCTCTATAAAACGGTTTTCCTCTTTAATATTTCAATTTGTATCTGCAGAAAAAAAGAATTCAAAATCAGTGCATTTAGAAAAAAATTAATCCCTTACTTATTGTATCTTTGATAAAATGCAGGATCTGTTTTACGACTTTCTAGTGATGAATGGTCGAATATAATTATATTCACAAACTAAAATATTTTCAATTGTAGTTTCTTTTTCAATTGTAACACATCTAAAATTATTAAGTTATACAAAAAATATTTTTAAAACACATCCAAAATCATAAATCTAAAATTTAAATTTAAACATTAAAAACAATTGTAACACATCTAAAATTATGAAGTTATACAGAAAATATTTTTGAAACACATCCAAAATCATAAATCTAAAATCTAAATTTAAACCTTAAAAAATAATTGTAACACATCTAAAATTATTAAGTTATATAGAAAATATTTTTGAAACACATCCAAAATCATAAATCTAAAATTTAAATTTAAACATTAAAAAATAATTGTAACACATCTAAAATTATGAAGTTATACAAAAAATATTTTTGAAATACATCCAAAATCTAAAATCTAAATCTAAACATTAAAAAATAATTGTAACACATCTAAAATTATGAAGTTATATAAAAAATATTTTTAAAACACTTTCAAAATACAGAAATTGCACATGCAAAAATAATTTAACATTGCAATATATATGAAAATCTCTTTAGGCCATTTTATTCGATTTTTTATTTCAAAAAAATCAAAATTTATACAGAATAATAAAAAAAGTAATGGTGTCAGAGACCCATCCAAACCTTAGGTAAGTTTTCGGCGTGGACGAACGGTGACGAGGAAGAGAAAGGCGGCGACGAAGATGAGTGTTGACGAAGGGGAATGTGGCGTTGTGAATGAGCGTCGAGAAGGAGGAAGGCAGCGTCGAGTGTTTTGACATGGGGCAAACGTGACTTCTCTGCTTCTTTGAGTGTTTTGTACGGGTTTTTTTTTTTGGTGACTGAAATAAATTAAACAAAGAAAAACAAAAGAAACAAAACAAGGAACTGCTTAAATAGAGGGACAGTCCCGTTTAAGACTACTCTTAAACTCCTCCCAAGGTGAAAGAAGCTCCACATGCGAAAGTTGTAACTTCATCGCCATCTTTGCCATAGTATCTGCCACCGTGTTTGCATCTCTCATAATCAAACGAAAGTCAACACGCCAAAATCACTAAACAAAATGGCTAGAAACCTTATGAGTTTCTCCCGTGAATTCTCTATCACAAAACCAAATAAAATGCTAGAAATCATTTTTACAACTTTCACACTTAACATGAATAATCAATTTAACTAAGTCTATACTTCTAATCAATGAAATTTTTTACAACTTTTTAGAGTTTTAAAACGCTTGAAGAAACCACATCACTCTGCTGGTGATAAAGTCAACAGTTTAGTCTGATTTAAGATAAAAATCAATTATCAAATTAATTACTTAACTACAAAAAAATATGTATACATTTTTTTTTGAGTAGTATCTATAAGATTTTGAAAGCCTTTTAAATGTACCGAAAATATCGATATTCTAATTGTTTTAACTGTTAATCTAAATTATAAAAAATATATATAATATATATTAATTGAAATCAATAATTGGA
>NC_029789.2:135358273-135375198 GCF_000816755.2 Arachis ipaensis
ATTGGAACGTCGGTATTCTTGATACACTTAAAATTTTTCCTTAAGATTTTAGCTTATTTTTGGTAACTTAAAAACATCTTAAGGCCCAAAACAGGTAGAAGAAGGGAAGCTGCGAAACGCTGCGTTTCGCGTTTTCTTCTCCCTCCAGCATAGGTTTTTGCAGAGTATTCTACACCTGCATATTCACTTCTTCACAAAATTACCGATCACCACGTTTCTTCTTCCACCAAAATCTCGCCCTATTGCGATACGATCTCAGCAGTTACGAATTTGAGGTATCAATCGATCCTCTGGCGATAATTTGCTTTCTGAACCCCGCCATTGTTATAGCAGATTTGGGTATTAAGCAATGGCAAGGGCAAGAGACAGAACCGAGGATTTCAAAGATGCTGTTCGACACAGTGCACGATCTTTGGGGTATGATGAGGTATAAGCTTCACTTCCACCTCAATTCGTTTTTTCCCTCTTCCGAAATTCCACCTTATTACTTCTCATTACGATTTTTAAATGTTTTTTTCCCTAATTAACTAAGCTTTGTTGGATCATAGCAATTTCGATTGAGTTTGAATATTATGTCTGTGTTTGGTTGTTGACATTTCTTGTGCAATGTGATTTGGTAGGCTAAGTTGGCGTCAGTTATGGCATCTTTCATTATTCATAAACCTCCACAAAGGTCGCCGTTTTCAAAAGCTGCACTGAAGACGGTATACTCAGCTTGATATTGACCATTTTGACCGAAATTTCAGTTACCGGATAACCAGTAATTCTTCTATTTTGTGTTGTTTTTGTTGGTTTTTTTTTTTTTTTTTTTGGCTATATATATATAGCTCGAGAGTATTGGAGAACTAGAAGAATTTTTGTCAAAGCATAGAAAGGACTATATGGATTTGCACCGCACAACTGAAAAGGAGCGAGATAGTATTGAACATGAAGTAAGCTTTCTGACACTTTAGTTTTGATCTTATTGTAGCATCTTCAATTCTTTATTTTTTCCACCCTTAAGAAGAAAATGAAAGTATTGACTGGTCCTGCTTTGTTGATTAATTGGCATCTAAGTAATTTTATATATATTACTAAGTGACATTGATGTTGTAAAACTTTCTAACGATGATATATAGTTTAGAAGTTCGTTATTATCAGGCATTTATCAGGAATAAAAAGTTTATTTTCCTATGCAGTGTCGTTGTCAATGTAAATTATTACTAGATCGGGGTCCTTAGGTGTGCATTATCTTATGCCTTGATTACTTTTTCAATCACATTAGTATTCTTTTCTTGACTTCCATTTGGTTGGTTATCATAGACTAGTAAGAAGTTAAAGGTGGGCATAGTGCTGGGTTTTGTATCTTCTGTTCTTTTGTTGCAGATGTGTTGTACATTTCTCTCACAGCAATATATAAGCAGAGCTCATTATTAAGCCTTTAGTTCAATTTGAACTGTTGAACGTATTTACATTATACATTTAACTAAGTAGAATGTGTCTCTTACTAGGTTGATGTTTGTGGTATTAAGTATTTGACTAAACACAATTGTCTGCCCATGGATTTGTTTGCTTCACCTACTTGCATATCATTATTCCTTCCTTTAAGCCTTCAATCTTTACAGATCATATGAAGTGTTATATATTTTGTATCGAAATTAGAGATGCATGCCCGAAAAGTTGCTTAGAATTTTTCTTATGCTTTCATTTTATAATTACTTTTGTGCAGGTTAGTGTTTTTGTTAAAACTTGTCAGGAACAAATTGATATTCTCAAAAATAGTATAAATCAAGAAGAGGAAACATCAAAAGGATGGCTTGGCATTACAACGTCAAAGGCTAATGCTGACACCATTGCCCACAAACATGGGGTGGTATGGACTTGTTCTTGTCTGATAATATTCAATTACTAGTTACATATGTTAGTTACACAATTCTATCAGTTTCCATCACCTTAGATGAAAAAAAGAAGACAAAGAAAATTTAGCTATTTATCCATGTTGGTGATAAGACCATCAGATTAGAACTACTTAATTCATGCGGAATACTATTACTATTGTGTTCCTCTGTAAGCCACTGGATAAAAATTGGACTCCACTTAAGCTTTCCTTTTAACAAACAATCTAGATTTCAACACTGATTCCTGCTTCCTCACATGGGCTCTGAGAAAATCATGGTCCCTTTATACACATGCTTGATAATTTTATCATATTGAACCTAAAGTTATCATGATTCGAGATGGCTGTTTTTTTTTTTTTTGGTTTCAATGTAGACATGATATATAATAGGGTGCAATGGCATTGTTTGATCCATGTAGCCAACGTCACCTAGTGGGATAAGACTTTGTTGTTGTTGTTGTTGTTTTTATTTTTTGCTGCAAATAATTGATTGGTTACTTTTCTAGGTTCTAATCTTAAGTGAGAAACTCCATTCAGTTTCAGCTCAGTTTGATAAGCTTAGAGCTGTTCGTTTCCAAGATGCCATTAATCGAGCAATGCCACGAAGAAAACTTAATCGCCTAACCAAGAAAGATTCTATAGAAACCCCTAAATCAGATGACATGGAGCTCAGAGAACCTAGTGAATTACACAATGAGCCTCTAAGAGTCCAACAACAGCTATTGGATGATGAAACACGCACACTTCAGGTGATTCAATTCTGTTTTGTTAAGAGTTTGTATAAGACTTAATTCTGTCTACATTTGATTATTATAACCAACATGTTGCCAATTTTCCTTTGCCTGTAGGTGGAATTGTCCAATCTTCTAGATACAGTTCAAGAAACTGAAACTAAGATGGTGGAAATGTCTGCATTAAATCACCTCGTATCTACACACGTTTTGCAACAAGCTCAGCAAATTGAGCATCTGTATGAGCAGGTAAGATAATTCATGCTCTTCACCTCAGATTTTTGCCTCTATTTTCTTTGTGGTTGTTATATAATACAGGTACCTATCTTTATATTTTGTCAAGCAATGATCAGAGTCAACCACATTTTTTTTCCTGAATTAACTAGTTACTTAATATCTACACAATGTTGCTTAAAAAGTTTTAGGTATTGTTTTCCTCTTTTGGAATTTTAGCTTGCATACACTGGGTGGTTTGCAGCACTAAGAAATTAAGGGCAAAGGTGGGGATAATTACAGTATAATAACAGCGGAAAGAAAATGGTTATTGATTCAAATTTAAAGCAAAAAATCTACAAAATTCGTTTATGTAGCAATCATTAAATAGGCACACCCCGCTAAGTAATCCTAATTTCCATCTATTTGTAGCTGCTTGTTTGATATCCAATATGTGCAATTGTCATATGCTGCTGCTGCTCTTTTGCAGGCTGTTGAAGCTACTAAGAATGTTGAACTTGGCAACAAAGAACTTTCCCAAGCCATTCAGCGGAATAGCAGCAGCAGAACATTTCTTATACTTTTTCTATTTGTGCTTACATTTTCAGTTCTCTTTCTTGATTGGTACAGTTAAATGTTCACAGGGTAAGTGTAACTATGTTACAGTGCATTCTCTTTCCCCACTACCATTATTCCTTATTATTGTGGATATCTGTGTTTTCCCACCATATAGGCCATTTTATTGTTACTTATTTTTGTTTTTTTACATCAAACCGACACATGTCTTTACACTGTTGGGTTGTGCACACTGCATCCAACAGTTGACTAGTTGAGACACTTGTGTAGATACACAGTGCTTAACAAGTATACACATTTTCTCAAATATACTTGACAGAGCGAAATGTCGTTACACAGTGCTCAATTTGAGCAATCAATTTTAGTGTGGGCAAGAGAGTATGAAGTGTATGAAGTGAAAGATTCAAGATACTTGGGCCTTTTAAAAAGATTTAGTCTTGGTTATACCCTGGGATTGTCACATTCCTTTGTGAGTGTAGTATTGTTGGAGGATCTTTCCTTCCATGATAATTGAATTGAAGGGTTGAGTTTTAAACTTTTAACTACTACTAATGACTCGACTTTGATTAAAATAATCAAAAAAATAAAAAATTATCTATTTGACATCTGAAAATAATTAACATGAATAAAGCACTCGGCGTATATAAATTAAAGACTTTCATCGTCGTATCTGTTAATTATCTATTGGAAATATTTAAAAGACAATAAAAATCAATCTAAATCAGTTTAAAGTTGTTTTATTTTATATTTATTAATTATTTTTAAAATAAATACATAAAATTATAAATATTAAATTAAATAAAATAATTTTAGATTATTGTCTTGTTAATGCAATTTTTTTTCTGCCCTCGTCAACTTCACCGCATGCTTTCATATTTGTTAATCCTACTATAAATTTTAACAGCAATTTATTATATCTTATCAACTTTTTAATCGAAAATCTTGATACAAGTTTGGACAAATTTTTATTTGTTTTAGTTGAACGAAATTCGAGCAAAACACACCTTTTATTATAAGTTTATTTAATTTAAGTACGATTTTAAAATCCAATAAACTGTATTTGAATAATGACAGTTTATAGAAAATATTAAGATGTCGACTGAGTATGGGAATCATTGAGATTTGGAGCTTATCTTTGAAGTTTCAGACCAACCTCTCACTTCACGCGCCCGTGACTTCACTCCCTTGATTTTTTTTTGGTGACTGAAAAGTATCAAAAACAAACAAATAAAAAACAAAAAGAAAAGTATCAATAAAAATTTGTGTGAATTTGATACAACTGGGCGCTGATTAATTAATAATAAATCACTTATTAAAAAATTAAATATTTATCGTAGCTAGTAAAACGTACTCAAACTCGTATTTTGACTTTTGGTAGTTGTACTTGTGGGTTTATGGACAAAAACAAATTTATCTAAAATGGATAAAATATGGTTATATCATATCATATATTGTATTTAAAAATTAGGGTTAAATACTAATTTCGTCCTTAAGGTATGAGGAGAAAATCAAATTCGTCCCGAGCCTTTTTTTTGTTATTAAAATCATTCCCAACGCTAAAAAATGCTTTAAAATCATCCTCCCTTCGATAAAACAAAATTATTGGACACTTTTACCCTTTTAGTTGTTATTGTCAGTTGAACTTTCAATGAATAACGTTTATTTATTTGTTTATTTATTTATTTTTATAAATGGTTGGTTGGGGAGGGTTGGGATGAAATCAAAATCTCATCCCTAACCAACGTAACAGAGGAGCTGCTAGGGTTCGCGAAGGTGGGTGGAGCCATGGCTGCCGAGAGCTCACGGTCGTCTCAGAGTCGGTCGTCTGCGCAGAAGAGGGAGCTTCTTTGTGGACATGGTGAGAGACCCGTGCTAAAAATTTCGGGAACGAAGAACAACCCTAGACGAGGATTTTGGGGCTGTGTCTACTATGAGGTTCGTTTTTAAAATTTTTGTTGGTGGTTGATGGCAATATTTTGTTTATTCTGGGTACTGACTCTGGTGGGATGCTGCAGATCAAAGAAGAGTGTGAGTTCTTCCGATGGGCAGACCCAGAAGCAGAGAGTGAGAATCCGCAAGTTGCAAGGATGAAGAGGAAAGTTGCGGCCCTGAAAACAAAAGTGAGGGATATTGAGTGGAAGTTCAAGGTTGCTGCAGTGTTGGGACGGTTGGATGAGTTTGTTTATTTTGCTTCTGGTCGCAGATTTGGTTGAATCAGAGGCAGGGGCTACCATGTGTGATGCCGTTGAAGTACTGAAGAACGAATGATTGACGGTTTAGAATTCAGAATAAATTCCCGTTGCAAGTATAGTTTCTAAACCAAGCAATCATCCTTTCTTACAAACGTTTTGGTTGTCACAAGTAACAAACCCGATAAAATTTATAAACCGAAGTATTCAAACATCGGGTCGTCTTCTCAAGGAATTGCAGGGAGGTGTTCTTATTATTAGTTATGGAAAACAATGTTTTTGGGTTTTGAAAGGTTTGAACAAGGAAAATAAGTTGCAGGGATTAATAAATTAATATCTAATAAAACTCTTGGCAATGTATGAAAATTCGAAAGTCCTATCCTAGTTATTCTTATGAGAATTGAGTTTAATCCCACTTAGTTAACCTTTACGAAAGCAAGGAAAAGTCAAGTGGACTAATTAGTTAGATTCCCAAGTCCTAGCCAACTCCTAAGGAAAGACTAGAGTTAGTAGAATTCAATTCAATTAGCAGACATAACAATCAATCACGATAAGTTTGATAACTCAAGAACTTTCAGTTAATCAATTAAAGCCAAGAATATAAAAAAAAAAGCTAAATAAGAATCATAAATCTGAATTACCTCAATTGCATTAATAAGAGAGAATCAATCTAAACATAAAGAGTTCATAAGCCAATTTGGCAACATAAGTAATTAAAGAAAAACATTGAAGTATCTGAAAGTAAAAGAGAAATATAAAGTAAAAGGAATATTGAACCTGAGAGGAAGTTGAAATAATAAGTTGAAATAATAAGAAATCCTAACCCTTTTAAAAGGAATCCTAATCCTAAAACCTAAGAGAGGAGAGAACCTCTCTCTCTAAAAACTACATCTAAATTATGAAAAGTGAATAATTCAATGCATGTTAATGAATGGATGCATTCTCCCACTTTATAACCTCTAATCTGTGTTTTCTAGACTTGGATCTGGGCCAAAAAGGGTTTCAGAAATCGCTGGGGGCGTTTTCGGCAGTTTCTGGTGCGTGGCGTCTGTCACGCGTCCGCGTGGGTCACGCGGTCGCGTCATCTGGGAGTTTTCCTTATCACGTGTTCGCTTCGGTCACGCGTACGCGTCATTTGCGCTCTGCTCAAGGCACATGTCTACGTCAGTCACGCGTTCGCGTCGCTGCCTTTTCACGCTAGGCACGCGGCCGCGTCGTCCATGCCCTCGCGTCGTTGCCCTTTTTTTCAAAACTCTATTTTGTGCTTTCCTTCCATTTTTGTATGTTTCCTTTCCATCCTTTAAGTCATTTCTGCCCTATAAGGCCTGAAAGTACTCAACACACAGATCACGGCATCGAATGGTAATAAAGGGTAATTAAAATTGACAATTTTTAAGCATAGGAAACATATTTTTCACATACATCACATAATAAGGAAGGAAAAGTAAAACCATACAATTTACATGAATAAGTGAGTGAAGGATTGAACAAATCACCTAAATTGAGCACAAAATACATCATAAAATATGTGTTTATCAAGTATGGTTGATGAAATTAGGGGAGAATTTAGGGTTCACTTTGGATGTGTTTGAGTGAATATGAGTTTTGTAAATTGAGTTGTATTGTGAGGTGCTTGAATGAACATGTGCATTGACGGAGTGTGTGTTAATGAGTTTGGTTTAGGGTGTTTGTGATTAATTATGTGAGTGCACTGCTATCCTTGTAATTTGACAATTAATTGGAAAGGAAAATTTATATGTTTGCCTGGAATTGATAATGAAGAGTTGTGTTAATCAACTTTAAAGCATATGAAGTGACATTAAACAGAACCACAAGCATATCAGCAGAACACAACTATGTGAAATTCATTAATAAGCATAGAAAAATAACACCAAAAGGTGGAAACTTCAATCACCATCAATTCCATTACATGGACCCTGATCAAAATATTATCTTTAGGATTAGGGAAACAACAACAAAAGATGGATACCTATGACATCCAGAAACCTAGAGCAACTCTGTTGCTATCTAAGAAACATGAAGCATAAACCATGTTGTGTAAGTTTCAGACCAAAAAAAGTGTCACAAATATTGAATAAATTATCATTTGTACCCATAAAAATTTAAAACGTTGACAAATATGTACCCACAAAAAAACGAAAGTAACTTTGTACCCATAAAAGATAGATTTTTACAGATAAATATATTCAAACCTTAAGAAATTATTTAAAATTCCCAATTTGCCCTTTAAATATAATCTAATTTTAATTTCTAATTTTATTTACCATCTTCTCTTCTCCAATTCCAAACCCTACGTCCCTAGCACCGCTCTCATCCCTTGCTATCACCATAGCCATCAACATCACCACCACTTCCGCCGCCATTATACTCAACCCCATCTTCATCATCGTTGTCTTCAATCTCATGTACCTCAACAACATCATTATCGTCCCCCTCTTCTTCATCTATCTCCTCCCCATACTCATTATCCTCTTCATCAATTATGGAAAAAAAATTCAAACTTTAAAAAAAAATCAGGCACCCCACAAATCAATAACACAAAAAATCAAAGTGAAGGAGAAAAGAACCCACGATTGAGGAACGCAGATATGAACGCTGTTGGTAATATTTATTTGTCAAATAAATGTTCTAATTTTTAACAGCATCTCTCTCTTTCTCTGAATACAATTATTCAATTTAAGCTAAGCAAACGAAGCACCCATCTTTGTATAGAAGAGAGAGAGAACAAAAACAGCATAGACACAGAAGCCATGTCTGCTTTTGATACCTTCAGTGTCGACTCCGATCACCACCAAAACCACGCCGACAAAGACAACTTCTCCAGATACGGTGGTTACTCCAACTTCTCCGGCGGCAATGTCCCCGTCGTTGACCACACTTCTTCGTCTGCTTCCCTGGACATCTTCGGGTTCAGCGATCTAGATCCAAGCTACTCCCAGTCTCCCTTCGAACCGGTGCATGTAGCAGAAAATGGTAACGACAACCGCTACCACGATGACAGGGTTTTTGTCTTAGACGAACCAGTGCTTCCACTGCCTACAGAGATGGGATCGGAGGAAGGTTACGCCCTTCGTGAGTGGTGCCAGTGAGAAGTGAGAAATGATGAAAATTTTGGAAAATTTGGAAGATTCAAAAAACCTTAATAAAGATGGGGTTGTTGATGTTGACCATGAGAGGAGAAAGAGGCTGTTGAGGAAGAGGCAGAAACGTCGAGAAGGGAGAACGGTGGGTTGAATAGACAAGCCAGCGGGTTCAAGGTTGAGCCTGTTGTGGGGGATGATGTGGAGGAATAGAGGGCAGTTTGGGAATTTTAAATAATTTTAGGGTTTGGATGGATTTGTCTGTAAAAATCTGTCTTTTGTGGGTACAAAGTCAATTTCATTTTTCTATGGATATATTTGTCAGCGTGTTAAACTTTCATGGGTACAAATGGTAATTTATTCCACAAACATTGGATCTACTCAAGTCAGCAATACATTAATAACACCACACAACTGAAATTTTCACAAAAGTCTAAAGTTTTCCCCAAAGTCTTGGTGGCAGTTTTGCCATGAGCCTCAGCTTTCTTGGAGATACATGAAGTGAAATTCTGTGACTGAAGGTCGAGCTGGATGCATCCTTTTCCTTTGGTGCTGGTGGTTGCTGTATGGAGCTTCTGATGGGCTTTATCTTGGGCCTTTGGTGGAGAGTACCTGCTGGTGGTGTGTTGGGCCTAGGTGATGGTGGTTTGGGCTTGGACCTGGATTGGGTTGACTTGGGTCTAGATGAGGTGGTGGCTGGTTGGGGCTGTGATGATGATTTATCTTGCCTGTTGGACCTCCTCCTACCTCCACTTGCAGATTGCATAACAGGCTGTGATGATGCCTTAGACCTGGTTATGGGCATTCCAGATGAAGGCTTCCTCCCTTCTTTGGTTCTCTTCACAGCAGCTTGCCTAGGCTGTTCGGCCTGAAACACATTAAAAAAATTAGTTAATGAACCATTCAATTGTAACCCTAACATACATGTTGTAAACACACTTACATCTAGGGATGGTTTCTTGCATCCTCCCCTCTTGTGTCCTGATTCACCACAGTTTGGGCACCTCTGAATCTGTCCCTTCCTAGACAAGTGGGACCGGCTGCTGTCCAGAGCTTCATCTGGTCCTCTCTTCCTCTTCTTGACTGGTCTGTGGCTAGGCTTTCAATAAGGAGGAGGCATGACATCATCAAAGTTTGTCTTCTCCCATAAATCTGGGCCATTCAGAGGATTGATCACTGAATCAAAGCACTTGACATAGGTAGGCTTCTTGTAGCAGTCATCAACAAATGCATCTATGTCAAGTCCTTTAAAATTGATGCAGCTTATGGCATGTGTGCAAGGAATACCACTGAGCTGCCACTTCCTACAAGAACACACATGAGCAGACAGATCAACAGCAAATTTAGACAACCCATTAACAACCTCATATGTTTGTGCAGCAGACCAGTAAGACCTCCACTCACCAGCTGATCTGGACCTCCTCTCTATCTTCTCCCTAATGCGAGGTAAAACTGTACCATTAAAATTTTTAATTAATTCTCTATTAACAGCCCATCTACTCATCAAATAAACCCTGATGTCCTCCAATATTGTAACTATAGGCTTCTCCCTAGACTTTACTATTGCACAATTAAAGCTCTCACACATGTTGTTTACAAGAGTGTCACATTTAGAATGAAAATTAAACCTGGATCTACTGCAAAATCTAGGAGGAATAGCATTCAGATGTCTGTGCGCCTCCACATTGATGTGCCTGATGACTTGCATCTCTTTCTCCCATTCCTTTCAGTGTGTAGCCTTTGCACACCTCTACATCAGCTGCTTCAAGTGTAGTCCAGGATATTTCTTCCTGAAGTTGTTGTACAAATGGCGGACACAGAACCTATGGTCTACACCTGGGATGACTTCATCGAAAGCCGGCAGCAGACCCTAACAAAGGAGGTAAAATTATGTGTTATAACAATAATTGTTTCAATATAAGTTATATGATTCAACAAATAGAAATTAAATTTACCAATAAATAGAATTTAATTGATTGGATAACCGTTTACCTTCTGCTGTCAGACATGAAGGTTGATCTCCCAATTATCTCAGCACCAAAATCATCAATTAGCAGCTTCAAAAACCACTTTCAGGTGTCTTTAGTCTCTATCTCCACAATGGCATACGCGATTGGAAGCATTTGATAATTAGGATCCCACCCTATTGCTGTCAACAACTGCCTTCCTTGAGGTGTCTTGAGAAAACACCCATCGAACCCAATAAACCTCCTACACTGCAGAAAGCTCTTCTTGCAAGCAGCTAGACACACATATACCCTTTGAAATATGCAAAAATTGTTTAACCCCTGGTGCTGATCCTCAATCTCGAAATCAGGGGACCTCTGTACCTTGAGCGTCACTGATGACCCTGGATTAGCCCGTAGCAGCTCCGAGCAGTAGTCAGCAATCCTCTTGTATTGCTTCTGGTAAGTTCCTTGTATCTCATCCAATGCAGCTTGTCTAGACCTAGCTGCCATTGATTTTGTCACAGTCAGATTCCACTTTCTTTGTGCCTTCTTCACCAGGTCCTTTATCTTCACCTTTGGGTTATGTTCCACTTTCTTCTTAAATTCTCTACTCAGCCAACCAGTATGCATTATCCCAACCCTATGTGACTGGCCACAAGTATGCTTAAGGTTCATCGACCTAAGCTGCCAAGTCTCTTCCTCACTCATTTTTGCTGCGCATAACCAAAACGGACAACCTGGCTGACAAGCAGCCCTCACTCTAACCAAGTCAAGCTTGGCATACCTCAGTCCCCTTCTTGTTTACAGTGCATACACTATTACAGTGTCCTTGAATTCCTCCCTTGAAGCATATACAGTTCTAACCTCCTATTTGTAACTCGTCATGTCTTTAACATCTTTATGTATCGGATATCGAGTAGCTTCATTATTATCATCATCCTGGCTGTCCTCTTTATCTAAACCACCACCAACTTCATAATCCACATCCAATTCATCACTATTGAACCCTTCCTCATCACTGAAATCACCTCCTGCAACCCCTTTGCCTTTATCAACCCGACCACCATCCGTAGCACCTCTTACTTCCTCAAACCCGCTCTCATCATCGTACTCCTCTTCACTATCTGTAAACAGCACATCATCTGCACTATCAACGTCAACATCAGATGGAATAAACTCCTCATCATCGCTATCATTGTCACTATTCGATTTAACCTGCTCATCTGGGTTCAATTTATCTCCGTCGTTAACCTGCTCTGCATTGTCCCTTTCCACCTCTTGACCCTGTTCACCCTCAAAAATCACCAACTGATTCCGATTATGTTATTCTTCAGCATTGTCCCTTTCCACCTCCTGACCCTGTTCACCCTGTCCTCCAACATCAAGAAACCCTACTTCAGAAAATTCTTCAGCATCCTCAACCTTATGGACCACAAAAAGCTCAACATGACTCTTCAGCTCCGCTATTCTACACATCTCAAGTGCATCTCTGTCTCCCGAAAATAACTTCAGATCCTTCTCTAACCATTCAGAACTTGGGTCCTTATACCACAAAGCTGAAATGTTTTTCTCTGTGTACCCAAACTGTCGCACCTCAGCATATACCTGAAAAACAGACCAGCAATCACTCTCAACATCTTCGATCACTGTCCTTTGTCCCCCTATATACTTCAATGTCCCATTGTCATATCCAAATCGACCATCATGGTAGATAGTCGGGTTAAAGGTTCTCATCCCCTAAAACAAAAAAACAAAAAACTATAAATCACACCCAAACAGTTTTTGTAAACCAACAAAACCCATCACACATTATTAAGTTCATGCTCCAAAAAACCGAAACCAATGCTGCACACATACCTGATTCAAGATGACTACCACGAGAACGAGCTCCTCTCCTCGCGGGAATAAAAAACGAAGCGTCAAAGGGTTCAGGGGCAAAATTGTCATTAAATTTTGTTTAATGCAGTGGAGGATGATTTTAAAATGTTTCTGAACGTTTGGGATGATTTTAATAACAAAAAAAGGTCGGGGACGAATTTGATTTTCGCCCCAAACCTTAAGGACGAAATTAGTACTTAACCCTAAAAATTATAAAATATGGATATATCAAATTTTAAAAGTTTGATTGTATATTTAATTATCATTTATACTTTCTGTAAAGAGAATAAAAAATATAATATTTATTCAAATTGATCTTTAAATTTAAATTAAATGTATTAATCTCTAATAAATTTTAATAATTTTATGAATTTTCAATAACTATTTATGTCTGTCAAATTAGTATTTTTGTCTATTCAAACCATCAAAACCCTAATGGTATTGCCTCACGTGGTACGTTAACCAGTTGACTCATACGTTATTAATACATGGGATTGAAAACTAATTGGTCTCTATCTTATAAAACGTAAAAGTGTAATAATTTTTTAGAGATTAATTTGACTGACAATATAATTTATTGGAGACTAATATATCTAACTATATTAATTTTTTGCTATATTCTGTCTTGTTCTCTGTGATTAATGACTGATGAGTATGATATCATCTTGTTCTTGGATATAATAAGGACTACTGCCTGCACTCCAGGAGTTTGTTCAATGATAATGGGACAGTTAACAGTGCGTCAAGCTAAATGAGAAATCGACTTGCAAAAAAAAAGTTAAAATCCTATATTTCATTGTAAAGCCTATGCCGTAATTGTAGAGTCCGTCACGTAAAAAATTTAAAAAAATTTTTCTCTAGTTATCCTAATTTTAAGGTAAGTGAACTTAGGATTTCATTAAAATATGGGTCTCTATGAAATATTGCTTTAATAAGGTTTCGTCTTTGCAGAAAAACTTTTCACATTGTAACTTTTTTGTATGGTTTGATAGATTTTTTATTTCCAAGTTGCTACTAGTGAGCATAATAATGTAATTAAAGATAAAATCAAAAAGCTAAGAGAACTGATTGACTGGAAAAGAAGAATGATGCTATAATTATAAAGAGAGGCTAGTCTAAGAGTTGTGCAAGCGTGATTTTTTTTCTCTAGGATTTATAATTTGTCTTATTATTTCTAAGATGTAGATTGCTTAACTAAGAGATTTAGGTGGCTTTTGGATATCTAGAGAGTGCATTGATATAATGTCAGAATGATTGTTGCAAATATTAATTTTAATATGTAAAACATTGAGCTTATTAAATGTCATAGATCAAAGTAAACTACAGATAAATTATAACTTTTATATTAAAACCAACATAAGTAAACGAGGAATAAATGATAATTATATTAAAAACTGACATAAGTATTTGGTATTGAAACTATAGTAGTTGTCTGTCAACAATAGACATTCAAAATAAGTGTTTGGTATCACATTATAGACACTGATTATACACAACATGAACTTCAAAAACTAAAAACCAAAGAAATTAGCAACAAATTTCTGAAGTGTAGACAACAGTCTTTACCATATCCAAGAGTAAGATACAATTATATTCATCAATCACATAAAGCAAGACAACATATAGCAGAAAATAAACATAATCAAACATATTGGTCCTTAACGAATTATGTTATGAGTTAGATTAGTCCTTAGAATTTTTGTCTTGTAAGACATAGATCAATTTGTCCTCAATTGATCCTACATGTCATTAATGGTTAATGTTCCGTGTGGGAAATTGCTGTCAAGGTATGACAAGTCGAGTTGACGGAGAATTAATTTGACGGATCTTAATGGTTGTTGAAGACTCACGAAGCTATTAAAATTTGTTACGGACCCATACGTCAAATTTGAAATTTATTAAGGACCAATTTGTATAAATACTCTAAAAAATATATTTATTTCTATTTATCTATCTAATGAACAAAATCCACTTATATAAAGTTAGATACACAACTATACAAGGAAAGTTAGTTGTTCATATCCTAACCCAAAACTTAAAGCCAGGTTCAAAATAGATGTAGCTCAAAACTTACAAAATTCAGGTGACCGACCTCATCTACCCAATCTCTTGGCAAGACTGTAACTGATTCTACTAACAAACTCATATATTCAAAATATGAAATCATAACAACCCAACAATCCTTTGATAAAAGGAAAAAAGATAACTACTGAATAAGATAGGAGTGGAAGTTACAAAGGTGACCCCTAGGTCACCATTCCAACTGTATAAATACTTCATTCATCTCAGGTATTTCTAAACTCTAATTTGCATAAAAACCTACTTAAAATTCTTGTTAACTTAAGTATCCGAGTCCCTTGCAGATACCACCCCCACCTTCACCAAGACGTCAGACGATGACACCTTAGCACCAGAAAATGTCAAACACAACCCCAAAATGAACTTGGACCTTACATTCAAACCCAAATTACAGTTTCAAGTAATTCTCGAAATATTAGTAATAGGTATGGTTAGCTGATTAGCTCCACCAGAAACATACCCATTGTCTATATCTATTCGGGAGTCACTCTAAGCTATCAAATTTATGTAGTAATTAAGAACCCCTTCTTATTCGAGTGCAAATTAGACTCAGAGAATAATCTGCAAAGATATTACAATGCTTAAATTAATTAAGTGTTCTTAAATTTCTTTGTTTATAGTGGTACTTATCCTTTCTTGTGATTTGCTACATCCTTTTATAATAGCTATACAATCTAAACTAAAGTAATAATTTTATGTGTTTTAAAATTTTTTTTTATACATATATACTTAGATGTTGTATTAATTTCCCTTGGCTATTAATTCTTAAGCATCCCAAGTCATTTGTCTATTTAAGTCGTATCCGGAGTTTTGACTATTCTCAGTTATATGGACTTTTTGATCTTTTGACTCATTGTTATGTTTTCTATACCAAGTCCTATTTTTGGACCTTGCCTATATCTATATCAACTCAATTCTACCTTACTAGCTAAATTTGTATATTTCATACATTTCATTCTAATCATCACATATTAAATTTAAGGTTCACAAATGATGGAGTTATAAATTTAATAGTGCTTAATCTTTTATTTTATCACTTCACTAATCTCTTTATTTATAAAAATATTTTTCATTTAATCTAAAAGTGTTTTCAGAATTAGTAGTCATCAAATCAATCTAATTCAAACACAATATCTATTATGAATCGGTCAAAAAAATTGCAAAAAACTAGTTAATCAATCAAACTAATCTAATGTTTTAGCAGTTAATTGATTTAAAATAATAAAATACAAAAAATAAATTTTCTAAAAAATATATTATTTTATGAATAAATTACTATTTATACCCATAGAAATTTTAAACGCTGAAAAAATTATGAACCAAAAATTAAAACTAAAGTTATACCTATAAAAAATAGAATTTAATCAACAAAATTAATCAAACACTACAAATAATTTAAAATTCTCAAATTACCCATTTCTTTAACTTAACATAATCCTAAATTTTCACCCACACATTATTTTCACCACAATCTGCAGCCATGGCCACTACTCATCCCACACTTCAGAATCAACCATAACTCCTCTGCCACAACACTACCACCACCAACAACACCACAACAAAGCTTGCAACAACAATACTAACAACAACCTCTTTTCAGAAATTCGACAGCAAGTACTCACGCAACCTCTTTGACTCCTGCATTGTCGGCTCTGGCATTTGGTCCAAGAAGAAATGGGTCTTTTCTGAGATCGACAACGACATCATTTTACAATTTATTTAGGTTAGGGTAGTGGTTACAAGTTGTTTGGATTAGGATGAGAAGAGGTGGTGGCTACTCGCTAGGTGGGGTGGGGTAAGAAGAGGATGTGAGTGAAAATTTGGAATTACGTTAGGTTAGAAAAAGGAGTAATTTAAAAATTTTGAATGATTTTATAGTGTTTGAATAATTTTGTTGTTTGAACTCTATCTTTCATGCATTTAACTTTAGTTTTAATTTTTTATGGGTAGTTTTGTCAGCGTTCAAAACATTCGTAAATAAAAATGCTAATTTATTCATTATTTTATTCTAACCAACTCAATTCTAATTGAACCTCAAATAAACTTTTAAACTTTTGAATATTCAACTTTACCAGTTTAATGACCAATTCGATTTTCAAAATTTGACTTTTAATATAATTATGCATATTCACAAATATACTATAATCATAAAGATTGAAAATTACACAAACACTTAAAATCAAATTAAGGATATGTTTGGAAACCATTGAAATAAGACTTATTTTTGCAACAAAATAATAGTAAACTTTTGAAACAATATAATCAAATAATTACAAACCAAAAAAAATCTTAGAATTTAATTAATATGTGTCCTAATAGAACAAATTAAGATT
>NC_029789.2:135375259-135376298 GCF_000816755.2 Arachis ipaensis
ATTATATAAATAAGGATTAGGATTAAGTACGATTTTGGTCTTTAAGGTATAGACCGAAAATTTTTTTCGTCCTCAACCCTTTTTTCATACAAAATGGTCCTTAAGGTTTAACTTGGTTTTAAATTTTTGGCAGCGAAAGTGGAGGCAAAAGTGGATCAGCATCTTCTTTTTCTTTCCTTCCTCTTTCGTAGGAGCAGAAACACTCTCCTTCTTTTATTTTTCTATTTTTTCTTATTTTATAATTTTTTTGTTATGGATAATTTAGTCCAAAATTTTAAAATTTAAGTAACAAAGACGATTTTAAAACTTAATTTTAAATCTTAGAGACGATTTTATATACCAAAAAAAATTAAAAATAAAAAAATTCTCAATCTATACTATAAAAACCAAAATCATAAATCATACTTATCTCTAAGGATTAGTAATATAAGTTTAATTTTTTGTCTTTTTCAAATACATCTGATCTTAACTATATGAAATTAAAAATTACGCACATTATTTACATATAGTAAAAGTATTGATTGATTCAATAATCAATAGATCTTACCCTAAACCCAAATCCTAATCAACCCCTACTAAAACCCGCTCTCTCTCAACCCAATACGTAGAATGGAATTGGAGTGGACCGAAAAATTCGGAAATAGGGATATTAAATTATTGAGCGCAAAAAACAAGGAAGCATTAATAGGGGTTGGTGTCTTGGTGCCTTCGTGTTCGTGGTGTGTATTCTTTCTTCCTTGCGAGTGGGTCAGAGACTCCTTTGGAATCGCATATTTCATAATTGTGCGCAATTGACGTAGCCTTGCTTACGTCACCTCATTACCTTCCATGACATCACCTCCTTCCCATTTCCTACTTTTACCTCAAAAGTCGTCCAAATATCATTATTTTTTCCCACCACTTATTAATTTATTATATAGGAGTATAGGACAACTTAATTACTTAATAACTATAAGTACTTAACTTTAATTTTATAATTTTATTAAGTAAAGTATGTTGCCCTCATTATTACGTAATGTACTCTCCAAAAGTCATACTT
>NC_029789.2:135376389-135378411 GCF_000816755.2 Arachis ipaensis
GTTTATTTAACTTGTGTTTTAAAAAAATATATTAAGATAAAAAAAATTGTCTTTATATTAATAGTTAAATGCTGACTAAATTTTAATGAAAATGTTGGGGTTGAGACTTTCTCATAAACTAATTGGTAGATACGATATATTAGTCGATATGGGATGTGGGATCTGATTCTTAATTAACAACGACATGGAAATTCAGAACATCACTAAGCCAAAAAGGAGGCGCACAGAAGAAAAACAAGAACAGGAACAAGAAGGGATGAACAACAAGAAATTGAATCCAAAGAATGAAGAACAAGAAGGTGGCAGTGCTATACCTACAGAAGATGAAGTTGAAGAATTCTATGCGATTCTGAGGAGGATGAAGGTTGCTGTCAAGTACTTCGATGACAAAGGTAAGGGTCGACGCCAGTGGAAGGAGGCGCTCGAGAACACCGCCGACCTAACGCCGCTCGACGCCGTCGCCGATGATAACAATAACGACAAGAAGGAATTCGCATTCATCAATGAGGGCTTTGATTTGAACGCTGTCGCTCCCGAAGCCTCCGAGAGCGGCGGCTCTTAGAATCTCCACGCTGGATGTCGATGCCACGCGCCGCCGTTCTTCAAGGTTTCGGTTGCTGAGGCATGTTACTTTTTTATTTTTATTTTTTTTCCCAACTTGAAAGAAGATGATGAAAAGAAAATAAAAATTAATGTCTCTCAAACTCTCAGCAACAATTTTCTTTTTTTTTTTAATTTTTTTTTCAGGTTAGTTAACTGTTTAGAAAAATTAGGTCTTAGTAATAATATTATTAAATGCAGTGCTGTCTGTTAATTAATGAACACATCTTTTTTTCTTCCGAGTTTAATCTATTCTAAAATGAAAGTGTAACTTTGTTCTTACTTCTTAGTTAATTTGAGGGGAAAATGGATCCTTTTAATTGTCTAATTTGATTTTTTATTATATAATAGATTTTTTTTTTAGTCACCAAAAAAAAAAATAATAGATTTTTTTATATTTTTTTCTTAATCTTGCTTAAATAATGTATGATAATTTTTAAAAAAATAATACTTTATTGATGAGTAGAGTAGTAACATTTCTTTCTTCCATCTCTAATTATTCCCTTTGTATGAATGTTTTTTTCTTTCTATTTTCTCCTAATACAAATCGTTCATGTGTCCCCTTTATTGTTTATAAGTTGATTAGTTGAATATATGTTGTAATTAAATGTCTGGAAAGAAAACCACTAAATGGATTTTGGTATTGAATTAATAATAATAATAATTTGTGTTTTACTATTCACAATAAGAACAAGGACAGGATAAAAGAACCAAACTCCATAATTGCATAGGCACATGATGAGAAGAGGCTAATGACTAATGAGATCTTATAATGCATATTTCTTGGTTAAAGAATAGCCAGCAAAACCATGAATGATTACATAGTATAAAAAGATTTATTACAATAACTATTTTAAAAATGAATTCAATTCAACTTTTAGAGTTGTTATGAAATTTCTAAACTTAAAAATTTAAGGTGATAGAAGAAAGTATCACGAATAATTTTGCTTCTGTAAGAGTAATTATCTTTTCTGGCTTCAGCAGGGCAGCAAGGCACTTAGTCCTGCAAAAACTTAACACTATTTGATCGTGATAGATCCATGAATAATTTTAGGGAGATGTTTCTTCAGTACAGTTGTAAAAGAAAGTTAATTCAATAATTTTTTTAATGTTTATGGATGTGTATTTTACAATTTAGAGATAAAGATAGAAAGAATGTAATAGTATAAAGTGAGTGAAATGTGATTTGACCCATACAACATTGCGTTATGGATTAGTAATTAGTTTAGTCTAATGGCACGAAGCTTCGTGGTGGTGGCGCAATAGACCAAGGACCAAAAAAGGTCATGGTCTACCACTATACATGCCAAGTCATTGAATCTTTACACTATAACTTGGAAATAATAATAATAATACTTTTAAATCATACCACGTAATTATTACTGTTAAAATGATACCAAAGTGGAGTGGTAGAAACGCTAC
>NC_029789.2:135378553-135385011 GCF_000816755.2 Arachis ipaensis
ATAGTGGCGGAATTTGAAACAAACTTTTAGGGGCCAGTGGCTGAACTTGAAACAAACTTTTGGGGGGACACATAAAAGATAATTCTTAAAATACTTTTGATATGGACCCCATTTAAGATAAGCTCGTCTAATATCATCTCTCTGGTTTAGGTGATATTGCCAAATTTAAAGCCATTTTTCAGGGTCTCGTTCCAAAAGATTAAGGTCAAACTCATCAGATGTAACTATTTGAACTTTTGAAGGTTGTATCTCACTTTTTTCGTGATTCATTAAAGTAGAAGAACTATCTATAGGTGTTGATATTGTAAAAATTATATATTCTCCTTCTTAAATATTAGCCTTCCTCTTAAAAAATGCATCAATTCTTTGATTTTTTATTATTATTTTATATAAAAATTTGAATATATATCATGTAGAATATGTAAAAAAGAAATTAGAAGGACAAATATTAAAATTTATAACATTTATTGAATTTTTTGTATCAATTTATACAAATACAATAATATTAATACTTATTGAATATTCTATTTTTTTATCATATAAAAAATTAAATTAAATAAATAGTAAAATATAAAATAATATTAAATTAAATAAATAAAAATATCTAATTTTTTATATTTGAACTTAAAGGTAGAGAGAGGGTTGCTTATTGAACTTGTTCCTTGCGAGATAAAGCTTTCGAAGTGTGATCGGCTACAAGCTCCGTCAGGGGCTCAGAAGTATTCTCCTCGGAACTGAAGACCTCGGCGTGAAACCTGAAAAAAGGACTCTGACGCTCAAGTTAGTGCTCGGTAATATAAACTTCAACAAACAAAAGTAAAAATAAGGAATTTGTAGGGTTTGGTGCTATGGAGTCATTTTTCCTAGTAGCTTATGATCACTATTTTTCACTTGCCTCAGACGAGGTTTGCTCGTCTGTTTAAATAGACCGCGTAGTAGAGGAAGGTGGACGTTTGAGTAGTGTTCGGCTTTTTAGGGTTTGTTACCGGAAATCGATGTATGAGTTTGGTTGATGTGAGATTCTTGGTACTTGCGACGTGTTTGACCTGTTCTCGATTGTGAGTTTTGTTAGCCGAGGATATCGGTAAGGTACAGAACTTATTGGATAATTTAAGTCATAGTAAAATATTTAAATCAATTGAATTATTTTTTATCTTTTGAAAAAATACTACTAATTTTTTTATAAAAAGTTTGGGGGGGCCATGCCCCCCTTGTCTGAACTAAGCTCCACCACTGGCAATAAAACAAAAGAAAACTAAACAGCAAATACAATAAATTAATCTATAATTATTTATTTTTGATATTGTCATCAATAATAGTTAATATCAACCATGAAAATAAATGATTTTATAATTAAAATCATCTATATTGAATCACCAAAAATTATATATCATAATGCAAAAGTATACATTTACTTATAAAAATTAAGAATTAAAAATTAATAGAAGAGTTGTCTTCAGTCTTTCTCAACTAAAACTCTCTTTATCCCTAATAGGGCGGTAAATTACAACTTCTCGGATGGAAAAAGAGTTGCTGAGGTGGCTTTAATATATTGGGGACCAAAACCTGAAATCACTATTTATATTTGAGCATGTCACCTATTAAACCCTAAAGTTCAAATAAAAATAGTATCTAAAGCCCATAAAGATAAGATTTGATTTTATTCTTATTTAATTCCAAATAAAAAATAGTTATGACTTATTCAATTTAGCATTTATAACACTAAATGAAATCATCGTTATATAAGTCATTTAATTTGAAATAGGATAATTTGTGATTATAATTAATATATGAATTGTCCACAAATAAATTAAAAAATTAACTAATTTTCTAACAATCTCCCACTTGGGATACATATATTCTTTTCTGAGATAATCACATCTTATAAACTTTATGCGCACATTTGAATGCTATTTTCTTTATTATTTTAACAATCTGGTTCGTCTCATGTATTAGATATGGAATTATCGTAGCTGTTATCACATTAGTGTCATGACTAAACCACGATGATTACCACACTAATATATTTAGCGACATAGATCAAATTTGGATGAGTAACATAGAAATTACATGCCAAATGATCTCGTACATGTCTATTTCCAATTGGTTCAACTTTAAAACTTTATTGAGATCAAATATAAAACAAAATATTACAAAATAAATATTGCACATAATATGAAATCAACCATCAACTTAATTCTGCAGAAAGATAATTCAATATATATCATAGGACATATAGCATAAAATAAACTCCCAATAACCAAGGCATCATAAATATTGACACTCATCCGAGCAGTATGCTCATGAAAGACTTTAAGAATTAATCCCTTGGTTAATGGGTCTGTTAGTATATACTTTGTTCCTATATGTTCTATGGAAATATGTTTTTCTTGAATTTTCTCCTTGACAACCAAGAACTTGATGTCTATATGCTTCGATTTTATCGAGCTCTTATTGTTGTTGGAATATAGTATTGTCACAAAATATTTTCAATGGTCTCTCAATATTATCTACTATACGAAACTCAGTAACAAAGTTTCGTAACCACATGCCATGTTTGGATGCCTCAAAGCAAGCAACATACTCAGCCTCCATTATTGAAGAAGCTACAAGAGTCTGTTTGTTAAACTTCCATGCAATAACTCCTCTAGCCAACATGAAGATACAGCTTGAAATAGAGCGTCTACTATCTTGGCATCCCGCAAAATCGGAATCAGAGTACCCAATGATCTCCAAATTTTTTGATCTCCAATAAGTAAGCACGTAATCCTTTGTTCTCTTCAGATAACGCATTACGCGTTTAACATCTATCTAATGATCCATGCCAGGATTGCTCAAGTATCTACCCAACATTCCCACTATGAATGATATATTGGGACGTGTGCAGACCTGATCATACATTAAACTCTCTAGTGCTACTGCATAAGGTTTATCATGCATTGTTGACCTCTCAAGACAATTTTGAGGCATTGTTTGAGACTGAACTTGTCTCCCTTAACTACGAGTGTGTCCATTGGTCTACAACTTTTTATGCCATATCTACTTAAAATCTTTTCGATATAGTTCCTTTGTGATAATCCAAGAATACCTTAAGAGCGATTTCTTAGTATCTCGATTCTTAATACAAAAGAGGCATCAAAAAAATCTTTCATTTCGAATTTGTTCGATAGAATTCCTTAGTTTCATGCAACAAGCCTATATCGTTACTGGAAATTAGAATGTCATCAACATATAAGACCAAAAATGTGTATTTACTCCCACTGAACTTGCGGTATACACATTCATCTATGATATTTACCTCAAAACTATATGAGGTAATGACTTGATAAAATTTGTTATACCATTGACGGGAAGCTTGTTTGAGACCATAGATGAATTTCTTTAACTTACAAATCATAGATTTTGAATCTCATGATACAAAATTTTCTGGTTGTACCATATACATCGTTTTATCAATGTCACCATTGAGAAACGCTGTCTTTACATCCATCTGATATAGCTCCAAGTCAAAATGAGCTACTAGTGCCATAATGGTTCTAAAAGAGTCTTTCGATGATATCAGAGAGAAAGTCTCTTTATAGTCTATGCCTTCTTTTTTAGTAAAGCCTTTAGCGACTAGACGAACTTTATATCTCTCGACATTACCCTTAGAATTCTTTTTGGTTTTAAATATCCATTTACAACCAATTAGTTTCACACCTTCAGGTAATTCAACGAGACCCCAAATGTCATTGTTTTTCATAGACTTCATCTCTTCTTTCATGGCATCAATCTACTTTTCAGAGTTAGAACTTTGTATGGCTTGAAAAAAATTCATTGGGTCATTTTCTGTCAAACCAATGCCATCCTCATATTCTTGGAGATAGACTACATATTCATCTGAAATTGCACTTCTCCTTTTTTTGTTGGATCTCCTTAATGACACTTCTTAAAGTTGTTGAGCTTGCTGTATGGGTTGGAGTTGAGGAGGATTCTCATTATTTTTTTGTACCGTAGAAATATCTTGAGCAACAACAATATTCTCATTTTTCTCTTGTATTGTAACTGGATCTACAATAGGATTCTCATTGTGCTCTTGTACTATAACTACATCTTGAATAATAATAGGTACAAAGATTTGATCATTATCAGTTACAGAATCCTCATCAAAAGCAACATTCCTAATATTTTCTTACCCCCAAACTCAACATCCTCAAAAAATATCGCATTTTTCGTTTCAAAAATAGACCTTAATGTAGGATTGTAAAATTTGTATCCCTTAGCGTAACCAACAAAGAAGCAACTAATTGTTCTTGAATCCAATTTTCTTTCATGCAGCCTATAAGGTCGCACCTCAGCTGGACATCCCCAAATGTGTAACGGATTTTTTCTCAGTCCAAATTCCATAAGAGATTTTGTTAAGTACTTTGCTTGGCACCCTATTAAGGATGTACACTGCGGTATTTAAGGCTTCTTCCTAGAGTGATTCAGGTAAAGAAGAATGACTAATCATATTTCTCACCATGTTCATAAGAGTTCGGTTCTTTCCTTTGCAACACTATTCATGCCAGGTTTACCTGGTATAATGTATTGCGGAACAATACCGCACTCCTTTAGAAAAAGAGCAAAAGGTCTAAGACGTTGCTCACCTGAACGTCATATCTTCCGTAGTATTCACCACTACGATCAGATTTGACAGCTTTAATTTTCTTCCCAAGTTGAAGTTCAACTTCAGCTTTGAAAGACTTGAAAACATCCAAGATTTAGGACTTTTCATGAATTAAATATAGATACCCATAACGAGAGTAATCATCTATGAATGTCATAAAATACCGTTATTCATTCCAAGAGACAATAGGAAATATGCCACATATATTCGTATGCATCAGCTTTAAGACATCTTTAGCTCTCTCGGCACCTAATTTCCTTTCATTTGTCCTTTTCTCCTTTATGCACTCAATGCAGACTTCAAGTCCGCCAAATTTAGAGGTCCAAAAATCTCATTCGGCACGAGCCTCTGAATTCTCTGTTTAGAGATATGACCTGGGTGTTTGTGCCATAATAATGCCGAATTTTCATTTATTTTTCGTTTTGTATCTATTTACATTATTTCATTATTATAAGAATTCAAATCAAGCCTATATAGAATACCCATCAAATGACCAGAGCAAATATTATTTGAATTATAAAAAAGACTGACTTTATTATTTCCTAACGAACAAAAACTAACTTGATTTATCCAAACAAAAAATAGAAACTAAATTCTGTCTAAACGACTGTACATAAAATGTCTCAAATAAATCCAAGTAAAATCTGCTCGTGGAATATAATCTAAACGTTCCTATAGCTTCGACTGCAACTATATTATCGTCTGCCACATAGATATATCTTTCAGCGTCACTTGCCGGTCAACTCCACTGGCAACCCTGCATAGTAACACTTACATGAGTAGTAGCAGTAGAATCTACCCACCAAATATCAACAGGTTCATAACTTAAACTAGCCTCAGAACAAACGAAAATAAGAATCATACCATTCTTTACACGCCAAGTGGCATATTTGGTACGATCCTTCTTCATGTATCCTACCTTCTTACAGAAGAAATATGTTAAAACTTGATCCTGTTTCTTAGCCTTTTTTTACCGAGAAGGCGCATTCGCAGTAGTATCACGCTTTCTTTTATACTAAGAAGATGAAACCATACGAGCACTTTCAGTCTTATCTTACTGTAATCTCTCTTCTTCTTGCACGAAGTGAGATATAATTTCATTTAGGGACCAAGTATCCTTCAGAGTGTTATAACTCACTTTGAATCGCCCAAAGTGTGCAGGAAGAGAGATTAAAATGAAATGTACAAGTAAATCTTCAGACATTTCTAACTTTAGTGCTTTCAATTTAGAAGCAAGATGAGACATTTTCATAATGTATTCCTTTATGTTCCCTTTACCTTTATACCTCATGGAAAAATGTTTGCTCAAAAAGTTACTTGTATCCGCCTTTTCATTCTTAACAAAAAAATTTTCAATATCTTTTAGGAACTATTTGGCATCTTTATCATCAACAATTGAGCCCTGAAACGTGTCAGGACAATAATTGAGCCCTAGAATGGCCTAAAGTCTATCGTAGTCAAGCAACCACGCACACCATACCTGCTAAGTAAACTCATAACGAAGAAATAAGTGACGAAAATTGTCAACATCCTTTTCACATAATATATATACACTATCTTACTGTTCAATAACACCTAACCTACATAATCTCTCATTCATATTGATTCTACTAACTGACACAAACTAAATGAATAATTCTATTTGTGGAGGTACTAAACCTCTCTAAATAGAACTAGTGAAACTATAGCTTATAATATTCTCTCGATATGTTTTTGCCTGTCAAATCTGTACAAAAGAGTTAATAGAATAACTACTTGATTTATCAAATTTTCACATAAATCAATTTTCTCTCTCAATTGTTAAAAATTA
>NC_029789.2:135385115-135389709 GCF_000816755.2 Arachis ipaensis
TACTAGGTAACACTCCGAGTATCTGGAATTGGAAGTGTGAAAGCTTAAAGTTGAGTATTTCCATTGAGTGTAAAAGGTAGTCAGGGAAGGAAGCTTTAGTGAAGATACTTGCAATTTGGATTTTGGTGAAAGTAGGCACAAAACAAGATAGACGATTGTGATTTGCTTTGGTGCTTCTGCCTTCCTTTTCTTTTTCTTTTTGGTCATATTCACACAACAATGGCTGATTCTCAAACTGTTTCCACATTATTATAAATTTTTGATTAAATTCCTCTTAACTAAAAAGGGTAATGAACTAAGGAATTAAAAGTCTAATTATCATTAATATCAGACTCACATATGATAAAACTTAAAAGTGACAAATTTAAAGATAATTTTTTTTTGGTGACTAAATTTAGATAATTAATCTCTTATTTATTCTTAGTCGCAAGACCCATTACGCGTAAATGAAAAACATCATGGAGAACTTTTTACTTCTAATCATTTGGGGTTTTTGTCAAAGGATGTTAGAAAAATCAATAATGTTGTTGAATGAGCTTAGGCTAGCCCAATAAGTTCAATTATATCATGCCGATGGGCTTTAGGTTTTAGATCCCTCTATATAGAACGTAAGTGTCATCCCATTATAATACCAAAATGGAAAGCCGAGTTTCAGGACAAAAACGAAAAAAGACAAAACAAAAAAAGGAAAGAAAAGAAAAGAAGATGATGATATATTGATATGCGATCAGCGAGGGTTACCTAGATGAACTCTTTATGAGGGGAAGATAACTTCTTTGGATCACATCTTTCGCATTGATTGGATTGTACTTGTAATGGACTCTCATACTCTGATGAAGATTCCAATGAATCTATTTGAAATACGTGCTAGAATTTTTTAAAATATCATTCAAATGTTTATATACTCAATTCTAAGATTGGAACGCAATAATATCTTATTGGAAACATTTTAAGTGCACCGGAGAGTATCGGTACACCAATTATTTTAACCGTTGATTTTAATTAATATATATTATATATATTTTTTATAATTTAGATTAATGATTAAAATAATTGAAACACCGGTCCTCCCGATGCACCTAAAATGTTTTCTATCTTATTTGTGATGGCAATAAAATCGAATAGGGGATAATTTTTACACTATCTGATCCCACTCTGTCCTATTATATTTCTGTATAGAACCCATCCTACTATTACCTACCGGGTAGGGACCCTGAATTTCCACAAACTTTCATGTGGCACATAGGAAAAAAATTTGTTTGCCCCTCTCGTATAACAAACTAGTATTTTTACTTATAATAATATTACAAAAATATAAATTTTTTAAAATTATAATTTATTTTATTCTAACAGTATAAATTATACATCTCACAAAAAATTTATAAAATTAAATTACTTTTAGGTGTTAAATCTGTTGCACAAATAAAAATAAGGGCAAAACACTCAAATAAGTCAAGAGGAGGAAATTATTACGCAAATCCGCCAAACCAAAATCTGGTTCATGAATCAACTAATGCATGTTTATATGTAGTTCGAATCAACTAAATTCGAACTCAATTTACACATAATTCGAATCAGGTTGATTCGAATTATACACAAAACTCACACACACACTAATTCGAATCCACCTGATTCGAATTACACATTGAGTAATTCGAATCAGGGTGATTCGAATTACACTCAAACACACAAATCCAAGTAGTTCGAAACAGGTTGATTCGAATTACACAATGTGTAGTTCGAATTAGGCTAGTTCAAATTATAAAGGTCCAGAAGTGTATATATATGGTGTGAACGTGAATTGATCTCATTAGAGTGGGAAAATGGCTAGTGAGGAGAGTTTTGTAGTGTTGGTTCACCACAGAGAAACGATTAAGAGGAAAACACGATCTGGTGTGAAGTTCACCGATAAGGATCCTCTCAGTATTTTCGTGAGGCCTACGACGAGCTACGATGACCTTGGTAATTCTGTGATACAGAAACTTGGTCTGCAGGGGGTGAAGCGGGTTAAGAACTTTTTCTATCGCATTCCAATATCAGTGTTGAAGGAAATCGTGAAGTAGGATTGTTTCACGATCGGGAGTGATGAGGACTTGCAGGTCATGTTTTATTGTCGCCGGTAGTTTTCCGAAGTTAGGACACCTGAACTGTTGGCGAAGTTGGTTGATGTGGTATCTAGTTTTGGGGGTTCGAACCGGAATACTCCACTGTAGGCACGGTTGCCGGTTATAGCTCCAGACCTGCTGGTGCATCTTCCTCCGTTCCTGTGTATGAACCTCCAGTCCAGCCTGTCGCGTCCCATTCATTCGCTGTTGATCTGAACTATAGTGGAGGCGGGGAGGTTGGACAAGGGGGTTTTGTGCCGAGCTCTTTACAGTGTGTTGCACCGGTTGGTCTTGGAGATGCATTGTTGGATGATCCAGACGATGATGATGTGGAGTCGGATATCATTGCTGATGACATCGGCGATGATATTGGAGCGAGTGAGCCTGCTGGTATGGGACGTGGTTCTAGCTCTGGCACACAGCAGTACCCTCCGCACTTTTTCTCTTTGGACTTGGATGCCATGAGGCAGGATGGGGTTCCTGGGGAGCCTGCTAGATTTGGTGCTAGAGATGCCGAAGGGTCTGCAGGTCTTACAGAGTTTTCGGTTGGTCAGCAATTTCAGGATAAAGATGAGGTCGTGTTAAGTGTGAAGACCTACAGCATCCGACGCGGGGTACAGTACACAGTGGTGGAGTCTGACTATCGCCGGTATGTTGGGAAGTGTTCTGAGTTTGGAAATGGGTGCACATGGTTGATTCGTCTTAGTCTCCAGCAGCGCAAGGGCATTTGGGAGGTCAAACGGTACAACGGACCACATACGTGTCTGGCGACATCCATCTCCAGCGACCACAGGAGTTTGGATTATCATGTGATTTCAGCATTCATCATGCCAATGGTTAGGGCTGATGCATCCGTCAGCATCAAGGTGCATAAACCGCTAGCATAAACCACTAGCATAAACCACTAGTATAAACCACTTGCAAAACCACTGGCCTAAACTACTAACATAAACCACATTCGAAACCACTAACATAAACCAACAAGTAAACCACAAAAAAAACCACTAAAATGAACCACATGCAAAATCACTAACATAAACCATATGCAAAATCACTAACATAAATCATATGCAAAATCACTAAAATAAACTACATGAAAAACCACTAACAAAACCACATCAAAAAATACTAACATAAACCACCAACAAAACTGCAAACATAACCGCTACCCTAAACCACTAACAATACCGCTAACATAAACCGCTAACATAAACCACCAACAAAACCACAAGCAAAACCACTAAAATAAACCGCATGCAAAACCACTCACATAAACCGCATGCAAAACCATGCAAAACCACTAAAATATACCACAAAAAAAAATTTTCTAAATACTAACCTCGTCGTTGATGACCCTGGCTATATGAGCAACTCTATCCAAACGATATAGTCTTTCTAGATCGTCCCCCATCGGCTTAGTATCCTGGTCGAGCCTTTGTCGGAGCGAATCTGGGTCGTTTTCTCTGGGATTTGGTGGGGTTTGAGAATGAAAAAGTGATTCGAATGAGGTGGGTTCGAACTCCTTTTATAGCCGAATCCAGTGTAATTCGAATCAACCCCATTCGAATTACTACTAGAGGCAAAATGTGAGTAATTCGAATCAACCAGATTCGAACTACTTGGGGTTTCGTGCAATTGTGTAATTCGAATTAACCTGATTCGAATTATTCATAGTGTAATTCGAATCAGGTAGATTCGAATTAGTGAGTGTGCGCATTTGTGTGTAATTCGAATCAAGGTGATTCGAATTACATGCATTTCAAGTTCGAATTGACCTAGTTCGAACTACATAGAAATGTGGTTTGGTTGATTCGTGAACTAGTTTTTGCTTTGGCTGCTTTATGTAATATTCTGCTCCCATTGGCTTATTTATGTGATTTGCCCTAAAAATAACTAATTTTTATACTTGCTATTTAAAAATAATATTTTTTTCTATGTATATAAAAATATAATTAGATATTAGCATAAAAAAATTATACTGATAGTTATAAAATTAACTCAAAATTAATTTTTTTAGTCATTGATATTGATAATGATATATAAAATAGATAGAGTGGTTGAAGGAATGAGAGAAATAGAGAAAGGAAGATGGAGGAGGGGAGAACTCTTTAATTTTGGAGAGAAAGATTTGATTTCAATTGTAATGAGGGAGTGACATGTAACACATTTTGTTTGTAAAATTAGTAAGGAGGAGGGAAGAATTCTTTAATTTTGGACAAAAATTTAATTTAAATTACAATGAGAGAATGACATGTGACACATTTTGGTTGTAAAATTAGTAAGTATGAGAGGAGAATTCTTTAATTTTGGAGGGAAAGATTTGATTCCAATTGCAATGAAAAAATGACATATAATACATTTTGGTTACAAAATTAGAGATATATAATAGATAATAGAATATATAATAGAATATAATAGATAATAGATAATAGATAATTTTGGAGGAAAATATTTAATTTCAATTACAATGAAATAGTGACATGTGGCAC